>NC_137976.1:53893256-53949815 GCF_963924665.1 Micromys minutus
AGAAAAACCAGAAAGAATGCAAAACCTTCAGCCTATGGGAGCCGAGGAAGTACACTTGGCATCTTGACTTCTGCAGTCCCACATCTCACTGTGTGCTTAAAATGTATCATTGAATAAACACAAACAAAACAAAAGAAACAAGTCAAACAATGATAAAAAGTAATACATCCCACAAAAATATTAATT
This sequence comes from Micromys minutus, assembly GCF_963924665.1. Taxonomy (NCBI): domain Eukaryota; kingdom Metazoa; phylum Chordata; class Mammalia; order Rodentia; family Muridae; genus Micromys; species Micromys minutus. Next base: position 53,893,443 of record NC_137976.1, read on the forward strand.
CCAAGAGGTATAAATAAACCATTTAATTCAGAAACAAAACCATAAGCAACTCATCTTGAAACATATGCAAAAATCTTAGCCTTTCTTAAAGAAAATACCCAAATGCCCAACAAATATTTAAAATTCAATTTCAACCCCTAGTTATTAAGGAACTAGGAAAACTATGATAAGGCACCATCATACGTAGTAAAACAGAAGGTAATAAAGTAGGATACTAATTAGTACTGATGCTGTTATACGTAAGTCAGAATCACTATTTTTGAAGAAAATAAAAATATATAAAATAACTTTGAAAAATTCAGAAATATATGCATTATTACAAAATGATGCAAAGATATTCCCAGATGTTCATCCAAGACATATAGCATCTTCCCTTATCAAAAATTTTTGTGCATGGATTCTTGAAGTAGCATTACCCAGAGTAGTGTAAAATGGATTGTTAAAATGTGGAATATCCACAGAACAATGCACCACTAGGCAGGAGGAACATTGAAGTCCTACCACATTATACAACATGAAATGAAATTGAAAAGACACATTCACACCAGCTAGAAAGGACAACAGATATATGGAATTCTTGAATGGTAATCTACAGAAAATGGCCATGTTCATGGTTCTACAGAGCTGAGGAAGGCAGGAATGGTGAATTCATAATAATGTGGAAGTTTTTTTCTGCTCTGATGGAAATATTTATAATCGATCCTGGTGACAGTACAAACCTTTGAAGTATATACTTTAAATGAGTGTATTTTGCAGTAAAAGAAATAATTTAAGAATATTAACGTCTACTAAATTTTAATAATAACTCCCACAAATTTATAACATTGTAGAATGTTCACATAAGTATTTTTTGAACAATATTGATTCTTCTAGAAAATCAACAATGGGCTATCTCTACTAATTGTCTTTTTATCTCAGAAACATAGCTCTAAATGTAGTTTCTAAGATTTATTTATTTTTACAAACCAGAACAGTGCTTTTTATCTTCATTGTTCCCTGACGGTATGGAGAAATACATTGATTTTGTAAAAGTCACCTATAATTGCTATACTCTGTCCCTGAATGGATTATTTTGTATTTTGTGCACAAATGAGCATGCCACCTGCAAATAACTGTATGTGATTTCCTTTTCAATTTGGATGTAAGTTGTGCCTTTTTCTTATCTTATTATTCTGACTGGTGCTTTCCTTACAGTTTTGAGTAGAAAGGAGAAAAAAGTTACTGTTTTCTTTTTTCCATGTTTAGTAAGAAAATATTTAGTCTTTTCACATCAGGTATATTCATAAATATTATGAAGAGAGAGTTAGTTGTAGATTCTGTTTACTGAGTGTCTAGCTTAATATCGAAATTTGCAGTGAATGGATGTTGAATATGTTTCAGATATTTATTTTGGATTGTTCTTTTTTTTTCTGCTTGCTTGTTTATGAGATGTAGTCTCAGGCTACATTCTAACTTTTTAGTAGCTGAGGATGATCTTGAACTGCAATCTCCTGTTATTTCTACCTTTAAGTTCTAGGATTGCAGTTGTCTTCCATTAGGCCCAGTTGGTGCAGTGTTGAGACTTAAAGCCTGGTTTATAGCCTGAATCCCCAAATTCTATTTACTATCCCTTAAAATGACCATATACTTTTACTTCCTAATGAGGTGAACTAGATTGATTTTCAGCTACCAAATATACTTTGGATTTCCTTCATACTTTTGTTTAACTAAAATTATTATCTTTTTCGTATTGTGTGTATGTGTGTGGGTGTGTGCTTCTGTTGTTGAAATCTAGTTCCCAATTTGTGAAGCTGTGCACATGCAAAGCATTGGTCTATTGCTCTATTTCCCTGTATTAAATAAAATTGGCTGTTTGAAAGTGGAACATGAATATAGTCCTTGCAAAGTATATACCATTTTTTCTTGTTTTCTTTTCCTGAAAGAAAATTTTAAATTTTTGAGTACATAAAAGTAATTATGAAATCTAAAACAACCCTAAAAATGGGGTACAGACATAAACAAAAAGTTCTCAATCGAGGAATATCGAATGGCTGAGAAACATTAAAGGAAATGCTCAACATTCTTAGCTATCAGGGAAATGCAAATCAAAACAACTCTGAGATTCCACCTCACACCAGTCAGATTGGCTAAGATCCAAAACTCAGATGACAACAGATGCTGGCTAGGATGTGGAGAAAGAGGAACACTTCTACACTGCTGGTGGGGTTGCAAACTGATACAATCACTCTGGAAATCAGGCTGGCGATTCCTCAGAAAAATGGACATAGTACTAACTGAAGACCCAGTTATTCGGCTTCTGGGCATTTACCCTCAGAGACACTCCAACATACAAAAAAGATACATGCACCACAATGTTCATTGCCGCTCTATTTATAATAACCAGAAGCTTGAAAGAACCCAGATGTCCTTCAGTAGATGAATGGATACAAAAAATTGATACATTTACACAATGGAGTACTACTCAGCTATCATAAACAATGACTTAACGAAATTCTTAAGAAAATGGATGCATCTAGAGAATATCATCCTGAGTGAGATAACACAGTCACAAAAGAACAGACATAATATGCAGTCACTGATAATGGGAAACTAACCCCAGAAAGCTCTGAATACCCCAGAAACAACTCACAGACTGTATGAAGTTCAACAAAAAAAGAATATATTTTAATTAAAATAGAACTGTATCACATCCCCCTTTCCTCCCTATAGCCCCTCGTAGTTTATCTTCTATTCCCTCAAATTAATAGCTTCTTTACCTATATTATTGTTACATATATATATATATATATATATATATATATATATATATACGTATGTACTCACAAATATTTAACTACAACCTTAAAAATGTATTCATATACTTTTATGCAAAAATACTGAAAATTTTTTATTTTTCTTTGTTTTTTAAAATAAATTTAAAAAGGAAAAAATCTATTAAAACACTTATAATATTTCTTAGATCACCAAATCAGGATATAAATTATAATAAATTGTTCTCTGCCTTTATTTTATGTTATTATTGAAAATATATAATATATTTTGTATATTTATATAAATATATGTTTATATATATATATATATATATATATATATATATATATATATATGCTTTTCTCCTTCCTAAAGTCATTTATATCTTTCCCAACTCTGCACTAACCAAACTCCATTCCCCTTTTCTCTTTCTAACTATATATATGAAGGAAACAACAACAAAAAAAAAAAACTCAAAATGTACAAGCAAAAGACAAATAAGACAAAAATGTACAAACCAAGAGATAAAAGTTACCTATGCTTAGGATAAACATTTCCAAAACCAAGTTTACTCAGAACCCTTATTCACTTTCTTGTTGTTGTTGTTATTTAAGTTTTTTCCTACATGTTCTGTATCCTAATCCTATATGAGTTTCAATTTTACTTTGCTTTTGAGACACCTTTTTGTGGTGGTTTGAATGAAAATGGCCCCTGTAAGTGTACAGGGAGTGGTACTGTCAAGGAATACCACTCTCTAATGACCTAACTTTTAAATCTCTGAGTCTATGGGGGCCATTCCTACTCAAAGCACCATACCAAGTGCCTATGAACCACTGCTATAAGAACTGTCATCAAGCTTTTCCTTCTCCTTTCTATGAAAAGCTATATGTTTTATGCCTTACTAGGTCTTGTATCTATTTTAATTTAATTGCTTATATATGATTGGATTAAAGTTTAAACTCATTTTCTTGTGCCTGAATATCCCTTTTCTCAAGAAATACTTTTTAAAGAGTGATCACTTTCCTGTAAAGTGGTGTTGGCATCAAGTGAGAGCATGTTCTAGAAGACAATCATGTGCTTCTAATTGACCAGGTAATTATCTCCTGGCTATAATTTGCAGTATTGTGCTTGACAGAAGTAGTAGATATAGGCATTGTTGCTTTCGTCCTGGTTCTAGGCAATACTCTGTTGGTGATTCACCATTGAGATAAATGGTTTCTGTGGTGTTTTATAAGCACTCTATTATATTTCTATATTGAGGTTGATTTCTTATAGTCCTTGTTTCTGGTTTTGTTTTTATCATAAAAGGGTAATAAACTATTTTAAATACTTCTTTCTTCAATACTGGGAGGAGTAAAAATGTATCCCCAACCTACCCTGATATAATAGAAGTGCTGTAGTAAATTGATCTATTTTGCTATGTTAGAGTAAGTCTCACTTAATCCCAACATCTTTTCTCCTAAAAGTATGCTGCCAAGGTCAGCTTAACGCAGTGTCATAGGGTTTACTGCTGTGAACAAACACCATGGCCAAGGCAAGTCTTATGAATGACATCATTTAATTGGGGCTGGCTTACAGGTTTAGAGGTTCAGTTCATTGTCATCAAGGTGGAAGCATGGCAACATCTAGGCAGGCATGGTGCAGTAGGATCTAAGAGTTCTACATTGTCATCTGAAAGAAGCCAGGAACAGAGTGGTCATTCTCAGGCAACTAGAAGGAAGATCTCCAAACCAACCCCCACAATGACACACTTCCTTCAACAAGGCCACTCCTTCTTATAGTGCCTCTCCCTGGGATGAGCATATGTAAACCATCACACCACAATTACATGGAGGAATTTTTGTGTGGGTTTTATTTAGTGATTTATATTTTTTTGTAATAACTATATCACTTTAATATTAAAGTACTGTTAGTGCAATACAATAAATAGAAACTATATTGTATTTTCCAACTTTTGGGGGATATCCAAGTCCAGTTGCAAAGACCTATACTATCAGCTTCTTTGAAGGGAAAGGTGGGAGAAGAGTATGTCTAAGGCCTGCCTGAGTTACAGAAGAATTTCTCAGCCAAGCTGAACAATGCAGTGGAAAAGAAGAAACAGGACAAGAAGCTGGTATGTAGCTCAGTGGTAGAGTACTTGCTTAGTAAGTGTGAAGCTCTATGCCCAAGCTCTTGAACTCCAATACAAAGCAAGCTATTTAATTTCTATTGCTATGAAGACACATGATTACAAAAGAAACTTCTGAAAGGAAGAGTTCACTGGAGCTTAAAGTTTCAGAGGGTGAGTTTATGTATCATAATAGGGATCATAGCAGCTGGCCAGCAAGCACACTGACAAAGCAGTAGCTGAGCATTTGCATCCTAATTTACAGGTAGGAGGAGAGAGGGAGGATGATTTAGAGAGAGAGATAAAAAAAGAGTGATCAGTTTTGAAAAAGAGGAGAGAAGAGGAGAAAAGAGAAAAGGTGATAGAATCAGAGGGAAAGAGGAGAGATTAGAAATACAGCAAGTACTTCTGAAACCTCAGAGACTTCTCCTGGTGACATACCTCTCAAACAAGGCCTAATCCTGGTTTCTTAAACTTTCCCAAATAATTTTTACCAACAGAGGACCAAGTATTCATATATGTAAGCATTTGGAGGAAATACTTATTCAAATATTCACATAAACTAAGAAATTAAATTCTAGAAAAGATTGAGAGATTGTTGGGTTCTTGAATAATCACTAGTGAAATCATCAGAAATAGTTCATGGCAGCGATTTTAATTTATGGTCTCAAATTCCTTACTTGTCTTTTATAAACTGTTTTTCCTTGTTAAATAAGAATAAAATACTATGCTGCACAGCATGAGATTTACAATTTTTATTTGTAAGAATTTTCAGACTTCCTACTTCTTCCTATGTTGATCTGGACAGATTACCTACCCTCATGTGATGGTTTAAAAGGAATGGCCCCTATAAATTCATGCATGTGAATGCTTGGTCAATGGGGAATAGTACCATTGGTATGTGTGGCCTGGTTAGAGTAGGTATGGCTTTGTTGGAGGAAGTATGTCTCTGTGAAGGTGGGATTTACAGTCTTATAAACTCAAGGTATGCCCAGTGTGCAACACAGTCTCCTTCTCCTGCCTGTGGATCAAGATATAGAACTCTCAGCTCCTCATTCAGTGCTATGTCTACCTACAGCACCATGCTCCTTACCAAAATGATAATGGAGTAAACCTCTGAACCTGTAAGCCAAATCCCATTTATGGATTTTCTTTTAAAAGAGTTGCCGTTTAGGGGGGTGGTGAGATGGGGAGATTGTGAAGAGGAAACCAGGAAAGGGAATAACATTTGTTATGTAAATAAGTAAAATAACCAATAAAATATTTAGAAACAAAACAAAAAGTTACCATCGTCACGGTGTCTCTTCACAGCAATAAAAGCCTAACAAAGATTCCTATGAATAATTTATTTAAAATTTTTATAGACCACTAATTTATTTGGCATTTCTTTGTTCATATTTTTCCTTGACATACATTTAGAACAAATGAATTCCGGTAAAAATCTACAGTAAAAAAACAGAATATGTATGCTTTCTTATTTTTTACTAGATACTCTCTGTATTTACCTTTGAAATGTTATCCCCTTTGCCAATATTGCTCCCTACCAACCTTCCCCTCTATTTGTCTTCAAGAAGGTTTTCTACTTCCTAATCCCTCTCTTTGCCTCAGTGCCTTGGCCTTCTCCTACATTGGGAAAATGTGTCCTCATTGGACCAATGGTCTCTTCTCACATTGATGCCAGACCCTGCTATTCTCTGCTATATATACAAGTGGAATCATAGGTCTCTCAATGCATGCTAGATAGATGGTGATTTAGTACATGAGAGCTGTGTAGGATTTGGTTGGTTGACAATGTTGTTCTTCCCATGAGGCGATAACAAACTTCAGCTCCTTCATTCTCATCCCCACCCAGTATCCTCGCCAGGGTCCCCATAATCACTCTGATGGTTATCCACAAGCCTGTTCAGCTGCATGATTCTGGCAGTACATCTAAGAAGGCACCACTATCTGGTTTCTGCCAGCAAGCACCTCCCAGCATCAGAGATAGTGTTGGACCTACTGTCTGCACATGAGATGGAACCCCAGGTGAGGCAGCCCCTAAAGGATCTGCTCTTCAATCCTAGCTTTACCACTTGATGCTGTAACTCCTCCCTTCAGTGTTTTGTTTTCACTTCTAAGAACTGAGGCTTCAACATTCTGGCATTTCTACTTTTTGAGATTCCTAAGGTCTGTGAATTGTTTCTTGGGTATTCAGAGCTTTCTCTGGCTAGAAATAAAGTATCTGTGACTGCATACCATGTGTGTTCTTTTGTGACTGGGTTACCTCACTCAGGATAATAGTTTCTAGTTCCATCCATGCATCTAGAAATTTTGTAAAGTCATTGTTTCTAATAGCTGAGTAGTACTTCATTGTGTAAATGTACCACACTTGATGTATCAATTCCTCTGATGAAAGACATCTAGGTTGTTTCCAGTATCTGGTTATTGTAAATAAGACTGCTATAAACATGGTGAAGCATGTGTCCTTACTATATATTGGAACATGTTTAAGGTATATGCCCAGGAGGGTAATAGTTGGGTCTTCAGGTAGTACTATGTCCAATTACCTAAGGAACCACCAGACAGATTTCCAGAGTATTTGTACCAGTTTATAACCACACCAACAGTGGAGGAGTGTTCCTCTTTCTCTACATGCTTGCCAGCATCTGCTGTCATCTAAGTATCTGATCTTAGACATTCTGACTGGTGTGAGGTGGTGTCCCTTGCCACCATCTCACCAGCAAGAACAGACACAGTACACAAGGATCCTACTGCAGCAAAACTTTAATGGAGGAAGACCCCAAAGGTGGAAAAGCACCCAGTTTTATACCCTTGAGGGAGGCAGGGGAAGCGTGTCTCTACCTGATTGGCTGCTCGCTGGTGGTCTGATGATTACGCCCAGAGATGGGCTGTGACTTTGGCTCGCCTTGCTCTTCACGCATGCTGTTTTAGGTTGTTTGTCAGTTTTAGCTGAATCACGGCCCCGGAAACTGGTGCCATCTTTGCAGGGCATTGGCTGTGACCCCTTACATCTCCGCCTTTTTGTTTTATTAGGCAGTGGATGGTCTAGAACAAGAGACTTGGACTAGAGATATTTTCATGCTGTGATCTCTGTCTTAGGTCAGTCACTCTCAATGTAGCTTTATCCTTCTCTGGATTCCCTCATCACCTCAGGGGTCCTGTCTTAGATTGGTCTACACCAGAGGAAGGTTGCCCGTCACTGAGTAGCACAGCTTATAGTTTGTTTCGCCTCTTAATAATCTTAGGGTGAAACTCCAAGCAGGAGGCCAAATGCAATGGGGGTAAATTTACTAGTTATTATCTGAGTATAGAAAGCCATATTTCGGGAGAGGCTCCATGATCGAGAGCAACAAGTGCTTGAGCTATGACAGCTTTGCCAAGTCTTTGTTGAGACCTCAGCTTACAAACCAACCAGAACAAGAACACGATCCCACAACATAAGATTACTAAGAATAACCTCACTCCCACCCATTCCTTAAAGTAGGAGAAAATAGAGGAAATCCAAGTTGACAGCCCCTCGGTCAGTGAAAGGTCCAATCTTGTAGAGTTCACTTCCAAGATAGCAAGTCTCAATTCGCGATGCGTCTGCTCGAATTCAGTGGTCCAATTCTGCATTAAAAACCGAGAAAGGGATTTGGATAAATTGGCCGCTCGGGTAAATTTTTCAAATCGCACAGAAGTGATGCAGAGTCCAGGTAATTTTTGTTCACAGCCCAATTGGGCCATCTGCCACAAGATGTCTACTTGTTCTTGGACTAGGTATATGCACTGATTAATCAACATTAGGCCTCCCTGTATCTGGGAATTGGCCATGGCCTGGTGGTCCAAGGCAGACGTCACGTGAGCTGAGAGCTCACTGATGGGTTTGTACAGTCTGCACTGATGTCGAGAGTGCCTGTGCCGAGGCCGTAACTGAGGCTGCCACAGCCGCGGTGGCAATCAGACCCACAATAACAGCAGAGATCCCAAAATCTCTTTTCTCTCTCAGCAGGCTCAGGTACTGGGGGCATCCACTGGAACGGGGACGAAGCAGGTCATGGGAGTAACCCCAGCCGAAGGATAAACAGCCGCATCCCAGCATAAGGCATAAAAACAATTACTTGGGGAGCAATCTAAGCTGTCTTGACCCTGGGTCATACTGATATTACTTACTATCCAAATAAAAAGGGGCCACACACAAACGGGAAGCTGAGTGCTTCGCTCTCTTATAAGTTGTATATTTTACACTGGAGGTCGTCCACTTGAAGCTCCCTGAATTCTTTCCGGTTCGCAAGCCTGCAGTCATGTGACCCTTCCAATCAAAGCCTAATTGTCCCTTTTCTGCATATCCTCCTTGTAACATTGCCATTGGTGATAGGTCAGTACAACTCCCATTAATCCCACAAAGAAGCCACTGATCAAAGGGGTTAGCATCAGCTTTGCTAGGATCCCTAAAGGTAAAATTATATCCTGCAAAGGAACTATTAAAGGTGGTGCCAATATATGGGGAAAAGGAAAAATAACCTTTAATGGCCCATGATGACCTTCTGGCCTGGCATCCAGTCCAAGGAAGCATTAGATCATCAGTCATAATCCCCTTGCAAAATGGCGCCAGCCTGGGCTGCTGTGGTGGGACATCATCACCCGAACGGCTAGGCCACCATCCAGAAATTACAGAGGCGTTAGCTACTATATTAGAGGTCGAGCCCCAGGTTGCATCTTAAGCCAGGCTGCTGATTGGTTGTATAGCAGTATGCAATTACCATGGTCCCCCAGTGTTAGAACCACTGTAAAGCAGAGGCTGCCTTTGACAAAAAGTGTCCGATTGTCCTGTAGGCTCTGAATCTGATTATCTAACGGCAAGTATGCAACTCCTAATTTCCTATTTGTAGCAAAAAAGCATGTGAATACATGAGCTGTATGCATAACAGGCCTGGGTAAGGGAAAGGTAGACATAATCGCCCATCAGGGTTCTCCCAGAATACTAGGAACCAGTATCCAAAAGAGGAGTAGCGGGATCATCTTCTGTCTCTGGTTTCCTCTGGAAGTCATCATCCCTGCCGTGGGGTATCCTCCTGGTAAGGGGCTCTGGGATCCAAAAGGGATTGTCTTCATTCTGTGGGAAAACACAAACAGCTCCCCTGGATCTTATCAAAATAGGATCCAGGCCTTTCCATTGTCCTGTCAAGATATCCTTCCATTTGACCATTTCTTTAGGTGTGGCAGGCTCAGAGCAGTGTCACTCAGCCGCATTCCTTCCATGGTCATCTAAATTTAGAAAATTAAGTGTCCAAAGAGCTATTGATACTGAAGTCTGTGGTGTGGAGAATAGTACTTCCTCTATTCCCCCTTTTTGTTTTATTAAATAATATTTGATTGTATGATGGGCACGTTCAACAATGCCCTGTCCTTGAAGATTATAAGGGAGGCCAGTCAAATGGGTTACCCTCACTTGTTTGCAGAATTGTTGGAATTTTTGTGAGGCATAAGAAGGTCCATTGCCAGTTTTTAAAAATTTGGTTGTCCCCAGGCGCTCCATGCCTCAAGGCAATGTTGGATAACGTGTGAGGCCTTTTCTCCTCCTAAGGGAGAGGCAAAGACCATGCCTGAGCATGTATCAATGGACACATGGAGATACTTAAGTTTTTCAAATGACTGGATGTGTGTCACATCCATTTGCCAAATTTGTAGCAGACGAAGGCCATGAGGGTTGATACCCACATGAGAAACAGGCAGAAACTGACAACAGTTTTGGCAATGTATGACAATGTCTCTGGCTTCTTTTTGGGTTAAAGCAAACCTTCGGCGAAGGGTCTCAGCAGTAACATGAAACTGCTTGTGGAAATTTCTAGCTTTGTCTAAGGATGAAGCTAACACAACAGCTACTAATTTTGTGGCCTTATCTGCCAAATCATTACCTATGGACATGGGTCCTGGAAGACCAGAATGAGCACGAATATGGGTAATGTAAACCTGGAATCTCCTCATAAGGAGGACTTGTTGTAATTGAATAAAAATTGGGGCTATCTTGCTCGAGGGCTTGATTATCCCAGCAACCTCTAAAACCTGCACTGCATTAACTACATAGGCTGAATCAGAGACAATATTAAGAGGCTCGGAATAATTTTTTAATACCTCTAATACTATTAAGCATTCTACAAGCTGGAGTGAATTTTCTTTAAATTGTCTAGTAATAATTTTCTCATTCACAACATATGCCCCCAGCCCAGACTTGGAGCCATCTGTGTAAGTAGCCAGTCCATCTTTTAGTGGATTAGGGGAAATTACTCGTGGAAAAACCAAGGATTGTTGTAAAGCGAATTGAAGAATGGGGTGTTTAGGATAGTGATTGTCATTTGTACCTGAAAAAAGGGTTACCAAGACTGCCCAGTTATTTGAGGCAGCTGCAAGCACTTGGACCTGCATTGCAGTAAATGGGACAATCAGCGTCTTTGGTTGCCTACCAAAGTGTGATATTGCTAATTTTATGCCTTTGATGGCTAACGAGGCCACCGCATTGGGGTACCAATCAATGACTTTTGCAGGGGACGCATTGGGATGGACCCATAGTAGGGGTCACCCTTGCCACAAGACTGCAGTTGGAAGTTGCAGGGTTTTGAACACACACAAGTCAAAGGGTTGACTGTCATCAATTCGCTGCAGCTGGGCAGATTGTAAAGCACTCTCTACCAACTGCAGTGCCCTATTTGCTACGGGTGTTAACTTTCTGAGGGAGGTGATGTGAGGATCACCTTCAAGTGTGTCAAATAAGGGCTTAAGCTCTACTGTAGGTATATTGAGAAAAGGTCTCAGCCAATTAATATCTCCCAACAACTTCTGAAAATCATTTAAAGTGTGTAAATGGTCTCTTAGAATCTCTATTTTTTATTTATTTATTTTTTTATTTTTTATTTTTTGTGGAACAACTTTGTCAGGGAGAATCCTTGAACCCAGAAATGACCCTATGTCTGCAAATTGAACCTTTTCAGTAGTGATTTGAAAACCCCGTGATTTAAGGACATTAAGCAGCAGAGGATATGCTTGTTGGAGAACATTAGTATCTGCATGAGACATTAAAATATCATCCATGTAATGGACAAGCAAGAGAGTAGGAAACTGCTCTTTTATAGGTACCAGGGCCATCTGCACAAATAACTGGCACAAGTGGACTATTGGCCATTCCCTGAGGCAAAACTTTCCACTGAAAGTGTCTATCTGGTTCTGAATGATTAACTGTAGGTAGGGTGAAAGCAAAGCGTTGCCTATCTTTACCATGAAGGGGAGTGTAAAAGAAACAGTCTTTTATGTTTATAATAATAATTTTCCAAAATTTTGGCACAGCTGATAACAATGGCAGGCCTCGCTGTACTGGGCCAAATAAGCACATTTGGGCATTAATAGCTTGCAGGTCCTGTAACAATCTCCATTTTTTAGATTTTTTTCCTGATGACAAATATAGGGGTGTTCCAGGGAGATGTGGAGGGCTCTAGGTGTCCAAGATTTAGCAGTTCTTTAGCCAATTTTGTAGCTGCCGATAATTTTTCAGAGGATAGAGGCCATTGAGGCACCCAAACCGCCTCCTCTGTTAGCCATGGAATGGGTAGCAAGTTCTCAACAGCCCCTAAGAAAAACCCAGTCCCTGTCTTCTTTGATGACCCAAAGAGGGGAGTGGCTCTAGTCTTCCTTGTTTAAATGCTCCTAAACCTTTTCCCTCAGTATATCCCATCTTTTTCATAATATTACGTGCTTGTGGGGTATATTCATTATTCAAAGTAAGTCCAAGTCCGGACAATATGTCTCTCCCCCAAAGGTTAACTGGAAGAGGAAGAACATATGGGATAAAATGTCCTGATTGGCCCTCAGGTGCTAGCCAATGTAACAATTTTGAACTGATGGTGGGGCTAGACTCATATCCTAATCCCTGCAAGGAGTGGGAGGACTGTGTAACAGGCCAGGAATTAGGTCACCAAGTCGATGAGATGATACTTTTATCAGCCTCAGTATCAAGTATGCCAGTAAACCTTTTTCCTTCTACAACCAATTCGAGTGAGGGGTGAGTCTGTAAGTCAATGACCAAATAAGCTCCAGGAGCATCAGGCTATTGTTGGGCATACATTTTGGTAATAGTATCAGTTGTGCAATAATATCTCCCACCGATATGGAGATGACCCCAGTGGGGCTGGAACACAGGACTTGAAGTTCACCCTGATGAGCACTATCTAGTATAGCTGGCAGCACTACCATACCCTTCTTTGTCATGGTAGCAGTTCCTAGTAACAACCCCGTAGTGCCCGGAGGCATTTGTAAAGTTAAAACGGCGGGGATTGGTTGAAAACCCATGTCTGGCACTAGCATGAGCTGGGTGGTGGAACTGAGGTCCAATCTTGTGAGCTGGCAGCCTGAGGGAGCCCTGTTTGAGGGACCCAGTGCTGCGGGGTGTTGGTCCCATATGTTTTGGGGGCCTGAGACCTGTGGCCCCGAAGCCCATTTTTTGGCATACTTGACTCGGGTATTCCTTGCTGTGGCAGGGGAAGTACTCGTCCCTGCAGATCTTTAATGGACTGACACTCTGATGCCCCTTTTTACACCTAGTACAGATTCCTGGAGGCCTCTTCTGTCCTTGTCCTGGGCAATCTTTTTTAAAGTGTCTAGGCTTTCCACAGTTAAAAAAGACTTTAGGACCTTTGTTTCCTTTAAGATTTAGATGCTGGAGTCCTTGGATCATGGCCGCCGCAAGGCCAGCATTGGTCAGAGGACGCCCTAATTCGTGACAGACTCGGAGCCAATATTGTAGACCCTTATTTATCCTAGGAGTTATAGCAGCCTTACATTCTTGGGTGGCTTGCTCAAAGACTAGTTGTTCAACAAAGGGCATGGCTAGATCTGGATCCCCAAAGATTCTAGTGGCTGCTTCTCTCATCCTAGCCACAAAGTCTGAAAATGGTTCCTGGGTGCCTTGTATAATTTTTGTCAATTGATTTTCACCTCTGCCCTTTTTCGACAGTGCTTTCCAAGCTTTTACCACTGCTGCCGCAATTTGGACATAGGCTCCCCAATCGTAATTGATCTGGTTATTGGTGTATTGACCCTGTCTGGTCAACATCTCAAAGCTCTAGTTCCTCTGTAGTCCCTCATTGGCTAGATTAACTTTTACTTGAGTGTGTGTGGCCTCTTGCCACAGGGCCTTCCATTCCATATATTGGCCCAGGCTGGGTAAGACTGCCTTCATTGTGGTCTGCCAGTCTCCAGGAGTCAGTGCGGCAGCAGCCAGGCACTCAAGCTGGAATACTGTAAAATTGGCATTGACCTCATACTTGCGGACTGTCTTTGCAAGTTCTTTTATTTGAGTAAACTCTATGGGCACATGAACACGTCCCCCTTCTGCTGCCTCAAAAACAGGGAAGGACTGAAAGATCTTGTTGTGTACATCCTTGGTAAAAAAGGAGTCAAATGTCGCCGCGGGGTCGTAAGGATGTGGGGCGGTCGGTCTTTTCAGTAGAGGGCGCCGACCTCGCTGCTCATCAGGATGGTATAGCTCCACTTCATAGCGGGTGGCCTTTTCCTCTAGCTCCTCCTTTTTTGAGGGATCAAGATCATAATCTAGGCCAATAACCTCCGAGTCTGCCAGTGGGTAAAGTCCACGACGCTTTGGAGGTTCTTTTTTATGATGTTTTCTTTTTTGGATGTTTTCCTGAGAGGCCCCCAGTGCCAAAGGCTTAAGTGGTGCCCCAGAGGGATCAATTGCCAACAATGGCTTATTTAAAGGTCCCTCTCCACCAGAATTACTGGTGGGAGGCAAGCTATCTTCCATGAGGGCGTGCTTTCCCTCCTCTGTCACCACAGGGGCCTTGCTGGCTCCTGTAGGGCCTGTATTCTTAGACCGGTCAGTTCCCCTGCCTAACTGCAGTCTCTCACTTCGCTCTGTTTCTGACATTCTATCCTGAATCTCATCTAGGGCCTCCTGTCCTGCTGAGATAACGGGCTTGTATATATCTCTTCCCAGACAGTCTTTAACCATTCGCCATATGCCCATTGTTCTTGGTTTAAGCTGGCCGTACAGTAACTTTCTCTTAAGATCTTGTTCTAATTTTGTCCAAGAGGCCAGGGTCAAGGACCCCGAGCACAGGAACCAGGGTGCAACTCGGTCCACTTCCTTCAGGAAGCCCTGTAGGTTTCGTTTAGACAGTTTTAATCATGGTCTTTAAGGACGGTCTGAAGCGCTGTCAGGAAAGAATTTGAATTGCCCATCGGGCTCCTTAATCTACAGGAGTTCCTATGGGTGAGCAAAAACAGCTCAGCGGCTTGTCTATGTCCGACTGACGCACTGCCTAATAATCAAAGCAATGAAAACAAAACAAAACCAAAAGGAAGAGAACAGCTGCAATGAGGACGAGTATCAGAGCTTCTCCTGCGCCCCAGTCAGCGATATCAGGACCAAACATATCTCTCACAGCCTACCTTTATCCTGTAGTTCTGGATCCTCTCCGTGGGTGGAGGGTCTCCTCACGGTGCCTGAGATGTTAAGGCTTGTCCCGGGTTTCAGCACCAGATGTCCTGTGCCACCGTCTCTCTAGCAAGAACAGACGCAGTACACAAGGACCCTTCTGCAGCAATACTTTAATGGAGGAAGACCCCGAAGGGTGGAAAAGCATCCAGTTTTATACCCTTGAGGGAGGCAGGGAAAGTGTGTCTCTACCTGATTGGCTGCTCGCTGGTGGTCTGATGATTATGCCCCAAGATGGGCTGTGACTTTGGCTTGCCTTGCTCTTCACACATGCTCTTTTAGGTTGTTTGTCAGTTTTAGCTGACTCACGGCCCCGGAAACCTGCGCCATCTTTGCAGAGCATTGGCTGGGGCCCCTTACAAGGTGGAATATCAGGGTTGTTTTGATTTTCACTTCCCTGATGACTAGGATGGTGAACATTTTTAGGTGCTTCTCAGCCATTTGGTATCCCTCAGTTGAGAATTCTTTGTTTAGCTCTGTACCTTATTTTTAATATGATTGTTTGATTCTCTGGAGTATAGTTTCTTGAGTTCTTTGTATATGTTGGGTATTATTCTTCTAGTAGATGTGGGATTGGTAAAGATCCTTCCACAGTTTATTGGCTGTGGTTTTGTTTTCTTGACAGTGTTCTTAGTCTTACAGATATTTTGCAATTTCAAGGGGTCCCATTTGTGTAATCTTGATCTTAGAGCATAGGCCATTGGAGTTCTGTTTGAAAAAGTTTCCTCTGAGCCTATGTGTTTTAGGTTCTTCCCCCACATTCTCTTCTAATAGTTTCAGTGTACCTGGTTTTATGTGGAGGTCTCTGATCCACTTGGACTTCAGCTTTGTACAAGGATATTAGACAGGATCAATTTGCGTTCTTTGGTATGCTGACTGCCAGTTGAACCAACACTATTTGTTAAAGAGGCTGTCCATATTCCATTGACTGTTTTCAGATTCTTTGTAAAAGATCAAGTGACCATAGGTGTGAGGTTTCATTTCTGGGTTTTCAGTTTTGTTCTCTTGATCTACCTGACTGTGTCTGTACCAATAGCATGTAGTTTTGTTGTTGTTGTTGTTTTGTTTTGCTTTGTTTTTATCACAAGTGTTTTGTAATATAGCTTGAGGTCAGGGATGGTGATTCCCACAAAAGGTTTTTTGTATTGTTGAGAATAGATTTCATTATCCTAGGTTTTTTGTCATTCCAGATAAATTTGCAAATTGCTCAAACTCTATGAAGAATTGAGTTGGAATTTTGATGAGAATTGCATTGAATCTGTAGATTGCCTTTGGTAAGATGGCCATTTTTACAATGATTCTTCCAATCCATAAGCATGGGAGATCTTTCCATCTTCTGAGATCTTCAATTTCCTTCTTCAGCAATTAGAAGTTCTGGTCATGGGGGTCTTTGACTTGTTACTTAGGGTCAAACTAGTGAATTTCAAATTGTTTGTGACTATTGTGAAGGCTATGTTTTCCATAATTTCTTTCTCAGTATGATTATCCTTTGAGTAGAGAAAGGCTACTGATTTATTTGAGTTAATTTTATATACAGCCACTTTGCTGAAGTTTCTTATCAGCTGTAGGAGTTCTCTAGTGAAATTTTTGGAGTCACTCAAGTATACTATTATATCATCTGCAAACAGTGATATTTTGACTTCTTCTTTTCCTATTTGTATCCCTCTGACTTCCTTTTGTTGTCTAATTGCTTTGGCTAGGCCTTCCAGTATAGGTGGGTGGGGAGTGGGCAGCCTTATCTAGTCCCTGATTAGAGTGGAATTGCTTCAAGTTTCTCACCATTTAGTGTGATATAGACTACATGTTTGCTGTATCTTGCTTTTACTTTGTTTTTGTATGGGCCTTGGATTCCTAATCTTTCCAATATTTTTAACAGGAATGGGTGTTGAGTTTTGGCAAATGCTTTCTCAGCATCTAGTAAGATGTTCATGTTGGTTTTTTTTTTCCTTTGATTTTGCCTATATTGTAGATTAAGTTGATAGATTTCCTGTATATTGAACCATCCCTGCATGCCTGGGACGAACCCTACTTGATCATGGTGAATAATCATTTTGATGTGTTCTTGAATTCAGTTTTCAAGAATTTTATTGAGTATTTTTGAATCAACATTCATAATGGAAATTGTTCTGAAGTTCTCTTTTTTGTAGGGTCTTTGTGTGGTTTAGGTATGAGCATTATTGTGGCTTCGAAAAACATGTTGGGTAGTGCATGTATGTTTCTAATTGTGGAATAATTTGTAGAATATTGGTAATAGGTCTTCTATAAAAGGTTGGTTGAATTCTGCACTGAACACATCTGGTCCTACGCTTTTTTGATTGAGGGACTTTTGATGACCACTTCTATTTCTTTAAGTGTTATGGGACTGTTTGATAGATTATCTTATCTTGATTTAACTTTTATACCTGGTATCTGCCTAGAAATTTGTCCATTTCTTTTAGATTTTTCTAGTATTTTTTGAGTATACTGTAGAAGGCTCTGATGATATCTTGAATTTCCTCAGTTTCTGTTTTTATGTCTCCCCTTTTATTTCTGATATTGTTAATTTGGATACTCTCTCTGTGTCCTATAGTTAGTCTGATTAACGTTTATTGATCTGTTGATTTTCTCAAAGAACAAGCTTCTGGTTTTGTTGATTGTTTGTGTTGTTCTTTTGTTTATATTTGGTTTATTTCAGGTATTAGTTTGAATATTTCCTGCCATCTACTCCTCTTGGGTATATCTGATTCTTTTTGTTCTAGAGCTTTCAGCTGTGTTGTCAAGATGCTAGTGTATGCTCTCTCCTTTCTTTTTGGAAGCACTCAGTGCTAAGTGTTTTTCTCTTAGTGCTACTTTTATTGCATCCCATAGGTTTGGGTATGTTGTGCTTTTATTTTCATTAAATTCTAATATGTTGTTAATTTCTTTATTTCTTCCTTGACCATGTTATTATTGAGTAGCACATTGTTCAGCTTCCATGTGTATGTGGGCTTTTTGTTGTTTTTATTTTCATTAAAGACCATCCTTAGTCCATGGTGATCTGAAAGGAAGCATGGGAGTTTATCAGTCTTCTTATATCTGTTGAGGCTTATTTTGTAACAGAATATATGGTTACTTTGGAGAAGGTACCATGAGTTGCTAAGAAGAAGGTATATTTTACTGTTTTAGGATAAATTGTTCTGTAGATGTCTTTTAATTCCAATCAGTTTTGATATGTCTCTGTTCAGTTTCTGATTCCATATCTGTCCATTGATGAGAGTAAGGTGTTGAAGTTTCCCACTATTATTGTCTGTGGTACAATATATATTTTGAGTGTTAGTAGGGTTTCTCTGATGAATGTGGATGCCCTTGTATTTGGAATGTAGATATCCAAGATTGAGAGTTTATTTTGATATTTTTTCCAGAGATGATTATAAAGTGTCCTTCCTTATCTTTTTGATAAACTTTTGTTTAAAAATTGTTTTATTCAAAATTAGAATGGCTACTCCTGCTTGTTTTTTGGGACCATTTGCTTGGAACTTTTTTTCTTAGCCTTTTACTCTGAGGTAGTGTCTGTCTACTGAGACAGATTTCCTGTATGCAGCAAAATCCTGGATCTTGTTTACATATCCAGTCTGATAGTTTATGTCTTTTTATTGGGGAATTGAATTCTTTTATGTTAAGAGGTATTAAGAAATAGTGATTGTTTGTTCCTGTTATTTTTGTTGTTAGAGGTAATATTATTTCTAGCATTGTGTGCTTTTCTTCTTTTGGTTTTCTTGCATGATTATTTTCTTGCTTTACTGAGGTTGTAGTTTTCCTCTTCTATTGAATTTTCTATCTATTATCCTCTGTAGGGCTGGATTTGGGTTCAGATAGATACAATTCATTTATCAAATTGAATTATATTTTTATATCATGACTCATGTTTCTATGTACTAAAATAAAACAATATCATACAGAGTATATATTTGTTGAGGTTTGTTCTGTTGGTATGGACTGTAATAAGTGTGGGTCCCTAGGGGCTGGTTGCCCAGAGAAGAGAATGTCTACAAGTAGATCCAAGTGATGCTATGTGACCTTGCCCTGACTTTATTTCTCATGAGTGAAAAAAGATGCCTACAACCTATAGCTTTCAGAATTTAAATAGATTGATCTCAGCGACGCCAGGCTTTGGTTTAGAGAGGACGACAAGGGGAGAGAAAGAAAGGTGGGAGAGAAGAAAAATCCCATGAGTTAGGAGTTAAGAAAGCATGGAATGGCCACTGGTCAATTGGAATTGAGAGCAGTTCTGATGAAATATTGTAAGTAATAACTCAGAGTTATTGAAAGGAAATAGATTCTAATAGTATAGATTATATCTGCCAATTTTTAATGCTGATAAGTTTTACTCTAAATAATAAAACTTATGTGTATTTTACAAGAGAATTGAATCATCAAAGGTGGATTGAGATTAAAATACTTTCAACAACATATCTTTCTGCCAAGATGAAATTAAATTTTAAATTAGTAACAATATGTTTAGGAAAATGCTAACATATGTTGACTGAGTTATTCCTAAATAACCTACAAGTAAATTAATAAATACAATTAATCTTTTATGAATATATGTTTTCATAGAATTTGAAATAAAGATACACAAAAGCAAAATAAACAAGTGAAACAAACAAAAAACAGAAATACCTCAAAATTCTGTTCTTCCTTACATGTGTGCAGCTTAGGTCTGCCCCAGATTTCTATAACTTCTGCATATTTTTCTCTTCAGCTGCCTGGTATTTTAAACTTTTGGTAAATTTAATAAGTCCAGGGACATGGGGACTGTTTATCTAGATATTTAAGACCCTTAATTTGTAATATGATATCGGATGTTTCTTCTCAATTTCTGCATATTTTAGCATCCTCAAACATAATTCTCCACATCAACAGCACTTTCGCTTTCTGATATCAGTCACAATATTTCTATAATTTCAGTTGTCATCCTGACCCTTAGTGTCTGAGCTATCCCTGCAGCTCAAGCTGTCACATTTAAAAAACATTTAATTTTTGCTTTGTTTTGTTTTGTGACATAATATTTTGTATTTTATATAATAATAATAAAATTTATACAATATATTTTGACCATAGTTTTTCTGTCCCAATTTAAGTCATCTGTATATTTGTATTTATCAAAAACAAAGTAACAAAGAAAAAATGATAATCAAAATAAAAAACAATGAAATGTATGATCACATACACAAACATACACACACACATGCACACACACACATGCATACACACACACACACACACACACACACACAAATACAGTGCCAAAACAAAACAAAATGAAACGCAAATCCCACAACAAAATGTGAAGTTTGTTTTATGTTCACAATAACTCCTGAGCATGAGGCCTGCCCTGGAGTATGACTAATATACACAGTGAAAAATCCATTGGAGAAAACTGTTTTTTCTCTCTTTCTAGCAGGTATCAATTGCACATAGTTTCTTGGTTAGGAGTGTGAATTAATGTCCATAACTTTTTCCAGGATTTTGATGCTGTCTAATGTAAAATCAGTATAGGTGTTGTATGTACTGCCAGATTCTCTCTGAGTTCATACATATATCAATTCTGTTGTGTCTGGAAGACAGTCAGAATAGCTAGCAACTAATAAATAGGTAATAAAATATGGTACATTTATATAGTAAAATTCTATTTTGTATTTACAGGTAAATAGATGAACCTATAAATAATCATGGGTGAGGTAGCTAATATTCAAGGAGACAAATATTGCGGGTTTTCTCTTCTATGCTAAAATGTTATGTTTTAAGAATATTATCTTTTAAACTAAAGCTGTGTGTGTTTAGATCTGAATAACCATTAAACTTAAGTAGCTGGTAAGAGAACAAAGGTGAGGAAAAGATCTACAAAGGATGGGGAAAGTGTATATGATATTATGGCGATAAAGAAATAACTAAAATAAGAGAAAAATTTGGACAGAGTGATGGGGAGCTAGAAAAATGTGGAAATATGAAGAGAAAAAACTAACAATAATTAAAGAAATGATATAGAAACCTACTATGCTACTAGGTTCCTAAATTATATACACACCTGAAAGGAATTTAAATTAAAGCAACATATAATGGAGATAGATAATATTTCAAATGCCATTTATGACATCAACTAAAACCCCCATTGCCAGGAATGAGTTACATCTTGCTGAATCATTCGCTAAAAGCTTCTCATGAGACTCACCAACCAAATATTTTAAGCCCTCAACAAGACTATTGGTTATTCCGTGTGGATTGATGGAAATACCTTATTGCTGAAGACAACTCTTACTTATGTCATTGAACATAGAGAAGTTGAGATGATGCCTGACTAGATTAATAAGCTATGTGCTAGAATGTGGCTGTAAGCCCCTGGGAAAGAAAAATATTCATCAATATCACCTTGATATTAACCCTGTGAGTTTGCACAGTGACATGCCTGTAAAAGAGTTTATTCTTTATTTTTATTTTAATTTCTACCTTTTAGATTACAACTTATTCACAGTGCTAGAAGTGGCTTTGTAAGCTCCTGGGGAAAAATAATTATTAATATCGCCTAACTATAAATGCTGAGAGTTATCACAGTGACATGCCTGCAAAAATAGTTCTTTTATTTATTTATTTATTTATTTAAATTTCTATCTTTTATATTATAATTTAACTATGACATTCTTTTCTTCTACTTGCTCCTTCTGAAACCTCTCATGTAACCCTTGCCATCTTTTGAAATCCAGGGCCTCTTTCTTCACTAATTGTTATTATATTCATGCATATATATTCCTAAATATAATTTGTTCAGTTGGTGTAATGTTACTCATATGTGAGTTTTCAAGAATGAATTCTGTGCACCTGACAACCAGCTGATGTGCTCTTTCTGGGGAAAATCACTTCCTCCCACTCTGAGCTAAACTTTGTTGCCTATATTGCTTGCCATAGTTGCCTAAAGTTGAGGCATCATTTAGTTTCTGTTTCAGTGACCTGTCCATTGCTGAAGGAGGGGTGTTTAAGTCTCTTACTATTATTGTATAGGGTTCAATGTGTGTTTTGAGATTTAGTAAAGTTTCTTTTATGAATGTGGGTGCCCTTGAATTTTGAACATATGTTCAAAATTGAGTGTTCATCTTGGTGGATTTTCTCTTTGATGAATAGGAATTGTCCTTCCTCATCATGCTTGGTAACTTCTAGTTGAAAGTCTATTTTATTGGAAAATAAGATGACAACTCATTCTTTTTTCTTGGGACCATTGACTTGGAAGACCTTTTCCCATCTTTTTACTCTGAGATAGTGTTCGTTTTTGTTATTGAAGGGTGTTTCTTATATGCAGCGAAATGCTGGATCTTGTTTACATATCCAGTCTGGTAACTTAAATCTTTTCATAAGGTGAGTTGAGTCCATTAATAATGTGAAATATTAAAAACAAATGACTCTTGGTGCCTGTTTTATTTGTATTTTTTAAGGTGGCTTTATGTTACTGTGGTTCTCTCCTATTGGCTTTGTTGTGAGACATATTTTGTCTTTTCTTTACTGTAGATGCATCCCTTGGGATTTTCCTTCTAAGATCTTGTGTAGCACTGGATTGTTAAGTAAATATTGTTTGAATCTGGTTTTGACTTGGAATATTCTGTATTCTTCATCTATATTGATTAAAAGTTGTGCTGGGTATAATAACCTGGGCTGGCATTCGTGTTCTCTTTCACTCTGCATGACCTCTGACTGGGCTCTTCTGGCTTTCACAGTCTCTGTTGAGACGTCTGCTATAATTCAAATAGTCTTTGTATGTTACTTGGACTTTTCCCCTTACAGTTTTTATTATTCTTTCTTTGTTTGGGTTTAATGTTTTGACTATTATGTGACAAGAGGATTTTCTTTTTTGCCCCCATTTGCTGGGAGTTTTATAGGCTTCTTGTACCTTTATTGCTATCTCTTGGGCTGTTCTCTGTCAAGTTTGGTAAGTATATTAGTGTCATCCATGTTCTGCTCATGGTTAGGCAGTCATGTTTGTGATATTTTATTCGTTTAGGCTTATGAAATTTCTAGAAGAAACAAGCTTTTAATCCAAGGAATCACTAATCTTTTATTACACCACTTCCCCTTCTATTTCTGAGCTCCAAATGCCCCATATACTTCTCTTTGGTATTTCCTAATTTGATGGCTTCTCTACTCATTGATTGCTGTTGCATAATCCTGTGTGTGTGTGTGTGTGTGTGTGTGTGTGTGTGTATGTGTTTATTACTAAACGCAACATATTCAGTGTGTATAACATATCTGTGTGTATGTTTTCAGGGCTAATATTCCAAAATTTGATAATTAATTAGTCTTCTCTTTCATGGGAAAGACTATTTCTCCCATTCTCAACATTATTTCATTGTGTGTTGTTTTCTGTTATCATTTCATGTGTTTTCTCAATGCATATGTCTATTCTTTCTTCCTTCCTTCCTCTTTCCCCCTCTCTCTCCCTCTCCCTCCCTCCACCCCTTTTCTTTCTTTCTTTCTTTCTTTCTTTCTTTCTTTCTTTCTTTCTTTCTCTCTTTCTAGTCTCATATTTAAGCAATCACGGTTCTGAGCCTTAACTTGTGTAGCCTATACCTAGGGGACAAAATTGCAAAGAAATTTTCTCTTCTTTTGGCAAATACAGTGTTTCTGCTCCCATTCCTTGGCAAAGAACCCTATGCTTTAGGTTCAGGAACTGTGTGTGATAATGCCATACAAGCATCCAAAGAAGAGAAGCAACTAAAAGTTATACGCAACCATGATGCCTATGAACCACAACAATAAACCCTGCCAAGAAAACTGTAAAGATATACTGATCTCATGCATATCTCTCTCTCTCTCTCTCTCTCTCTCTCTCTCTCTCTCTCTCTCTCTCTCTCTCTCTCTCTTATTCTCTCTCTCTCAATATATATATATATATATATATATATATATATATATATATATGTGTGTGTGTGTGTGTGTGTATGTGTGTGTGTGTGTGTGTGTGTGCGTGTGTGTGTGTTAACCAACTGCTCTCTGATTAGACTTAAGTCACTCTCAACTAGTGGGAAATCATGCCTGGTATGGGAATCCCAACACCTACCTAGGAGTAGTTAAGTTATGGATTTTGGAAGAACATATAACTGCCATTTTAGAAAGTCAACATAATCTCTATCTACATTCTAATCTTGACCTTAGTCATGGATAAGTTTAGTTCTTATCCATCATTAAGGAATTTGTTTTGCAACTAATAGCAAGTATAACAGAAAACCACAGCCAATCAAAATTTAGTACTGTAAAGTTCAGTCCCAGTTGATCATACAAAGTCATTACACTTTTTTCCTGAATACTATCTTTAGAGCAGGACTGTCAGTGCTTTTTAATATCATAAAACATCTTTCCAAATGTTGTACCTGATTTCATAAGGAGAGTTATTCTGTTTGATCTTCCTGCCATTGTAAATGCAATTGTGGCATTTGAGCAGACCAACAACTTAAGTGATTCCCATCCCTAATGAATCACTTGGAAATTATACTAAAATTGGGTTCCAATTTAGCAAAACTGAGATGAAGCCAAATGTTATGCTTTTGTACTGAATCCCTTTGTAGTATGTGTTTCCATCCCAGCATATACTGAACTGGGAATCACTAAATAACTAACATAATGAGTTGGCTGTTGTAAATTTAGTGTTATTTAACACAACTTTAGAGTGCAACAATTAGGTTTATCTAACTTCTGGTAATGAAGAAATGTTAGATGTGACTGTAGAAGAACAAATATCAGTATTGATAAAACCTGCTTCTACCTTGTTAATTCTGAGAGATTAAAGATGATGTAGGCCTGGTTATCTCTTAGCCAATTAAGATAAGCCCTGAACTTGTCTTTCTATCATATTTATTGAGATTGAAAACACTGATGTATTCTATGATAAATACTTGCCTATGATAAATCAAATATGTGCTTTCTCTAAAAAATTCCAAAATAAATACCAAAAAAGTATTTTATAAAGGACAATTGCCAATTTTTTTCTTCAGAAAAGAGAGATCTGTGTTAATAATTTACCTTCAGGCAGTTTCATCTAAGAATCTGAAAGAAAGTTATCTTTCCCACCATTTCAGTCCCATTATCAGTCAGTACAATAGCAAGTCTTCACCAAATGAAGCAATTAAATACTGCAGATTTTACCCTCTAAATAATATTTTATTCCAACTCAACTCCTCTATTATCCTGTTCCATTATCATTGTCTTTAGCTGGAGACCTTTACTGACTCTAGTTTCTTTCTCCTTCAGTTCTGCATCAAACGTTATTAACTCAGCTATCTACCTAGTCCCTCCCTTAAAATCTACTTCATTTATTTAGTGTGAGAGGAAAACAGATGCACATGAACACTTTATGGATGGGGCAACTGGTCACCTCCCCTACTTCTCAACCTAAATTCAGGACATCGTTATTAATCCCTAAATTAGCATCACTTTTTTGGACCCATACTTGCTTTAAAGTACCTCCTTTATGCTTTTATCTATATACCTCTAATAAACTTTCTACAGCTTTCCTTTCTATTTTGTGAGTTACTCATTATTTGTGATCTGGAAGCAAAAGACTCAGAAGCTGTTTAACTGCTGTTGTTTTGGTGGTCACTGACTGTCCAGGATCTTGGCTCCTCTGAATTATTTCTCACATGAGGTTAAAAAGGTATTATCACCATCAAGGAGACTGCTGCATATCCGCACCAACACCACCGCTACCTCTAATCATTGCCCCTATATAGCTAAGTTGATCAACAGAGAAAAATTCCAATAACTTGAAGTAAGATATTTAAAAATTCTTCATCAAGCCTCAAGCTTTAATATTTTTTTCATTGTGTAAATGAAGTAAGATCATATTGAAATTATTTCTTGGCGCAGAACAGGGCGCGGCCCATCCACCATACGGATCAGCGGCGTTTAAAGCTTTAAAGACTGGTGAGTAGGAGACCTGGGCAGCCAGGGAGCAGAGAGATCTCTGTGGAGTGCACACTAAAAGTGCACCCCCAGCCCTACCTGATCCAGGGACCAGGAACAGAACTCTGGAACTTCTGTTTCCACCAGTCGGCGAATTCAGTGCACAGACCAGGGCGCGGCCCATCCACCACACGGATCAGCGGCATTTAAAGCTTTAAAGACTGGTGAGTAGAAGACCTGGGCAGCCAGGGAGCAGAGAGATCTCTGCGGAGTGCGCACTGTAAGCACACCCCCAGCCCTGCCTGATCCAGGGACCAGGAACAGAACTTTGGAACTTCTGTTTCCACCCGGTGACTCTGAGGCATAGAACAGGGCTCAGCCCATCTGCCACCTAGACCAGTGAAGACCCAGGGACACAGACCAGATACAAGGGAAAGGCAAGAGCATATCACTGACAACAAAATGGCAAGAGGAAAGCGAAAGAGTATATCCCAAGGAAACCAAGACAACCTGGCAACTCCAGAACCCAGCTCTCCCAAAACAGCAAACATAGGAATGCCAAACACTCCAGAAAAAAAAGACGCAGACCTGAAATCATACATCAAGATGCTGATAGAGATACTTAAACAAGAACGGGAGGAAAAGCAAAAAGATCCAGAAGCTTTTAAAGAGGAAGCAAGAAAAACACTCAAAGAACTCAAAGACCTGGTGAAAAACACAACCAAAGAGATGAAGGAATGGAAGAGGGAATTAAAAACAGAAATTGACACAATAAGGAAATCACTAAAAGAGATAACCCTAGAGGTAGAACACCTAAAAAAAAAAAAAAAAATCAGGAGTCACAGAAGCAAGTATTTCCAATAGATTACAAGACATGGAAGAGAGAATCTCAGGGGCAGAAGATAACATTGTAAACATAGACAAAACAGCCAGAGAAGATGCAAAACACAAAGAGCTCCTAACCCAAAATGTCCAGGCAATCCAGGACACAATGAGAAGACCGAACCTAAGGATAATAGGAATAGAAGAGGGAGAAGAGTATCAACTAAGAGGCTCAGTAAATATCGTCAACAAAATCATAGAAGAAAACTTCCCTACCCTCAAGAATAAGATGACCACGAGTATAAAAGAAGCCTTCAGAACTCCAAATAGGTTGGACCACAAAAGAAATACCTCCTGACACATAATAGTCAAAACACCAAGTGCCCAAAGCAAAGAAAGAATACTAAAAGCAGTAAGGGAAAAAGGTCAGGTCAGGTAACATATAAAGGCAGGCCAATCAGAATCACTCCTGATTTCTCAACAGAGACTATGAAAGCTAGAAGAGCCTGCACAAACATCATGCAGACCCAAAGAGAGCACAAGTGCCAGCCCAACCTGCTATACCCAGCAAAACTATCAATCACCATAGATGGAGAGATGAAGATATTTCAAGACAAATCAAAATTTACACAATATCTGACCACAAACACAGCACTAAAATGAATTATAGGTGGAAAACCCAATACAATGAGGGAAAATACAGCCTAGTAAAAAAAAGAAAACTCCTAAACAAGAAAACTAAAAGAAGAAAAAGACACAGACACAACTCAACCCACAAAAGCAATAATGGCAGGAAACAGAAATAACTATTCCTTGATATCTATTAACATAAATGGACTCAACTCCCCAATAAAGAGACATAAACTATCAGACTGGATACATAAACAAAATCCAGCCTTTTGCTGCATACAGGAAACTCATCTCAGAGACAAAGACAGACACTATCTCAGAGTAAAAGGGTGGAAAAAAAAACTTCCAAGCAAACAGCCCCAAGAAGCAAGCTGGAGTCGCTATTCTAATATCGAATAAACTAAATTTCCAACCAAAAGTTATCAAAAAAGATAGGGAAGGACACTTTGTACTCATTACTGGGGAAATCTGTCAGGAGGAACTCTCAATCCTTAACATATAATCTCCAAATAAAAAAGCACCCACAGTCATAAAAGAAACCCTACTAAAGCTAAAAAAATACATTTCACCTCACACAATAATAGTGGGAGACTTTAATACCCCACTCTCACCAATGGACAGATCATGGAAACCGAAACACAAGGACACTGCAAAGCTACCAGAGTCTTTGAATCAACTAGAATTAATAGATATATACAGAGCATACCATCCTAAAGTAAAAGAATACACCTTCTTCTCAGCACCCCATGGCACCTTCTCGAGAAATGACCACAAAATTGGACATCTGCAGCTGGTCTTTAACAAGAACAAAGACAACAAAATGCCCACATACACATAGAAACTAAACAACGCTCTGTTAAACGATAGCGGGGTCAAAGAAGAAATAAAGAAAGAAATTAAGGATTTTCTAGAAGTCAACGAAAACCAAAACACAACATATCCAAACCTAGGGGATGCAATGAAAGCAGTACTGAGACGAAAATTCATAACCCTAAGTGTTTTCAAAAAGAAACTGGAGAAAGCTTACATCAGCAACCTGACAGCACAGCTAAAAGCCCTAAAACAAAAGGAAGCAGATATACCCAAAAAGAGTAGACAGCAAGAAATAATCAAAATTAGGGCAGAAATAGACCAACTAGAAACAAAAAGAACCATTGAAAAAATAAACAAAACAAAGAGTTGGTTCTTTGAGAAAATCAACAAGATTGATAAATCCCTAGCCAGACTAACTAAAGGGCAAAGAGAGAGTATCCAAATTAACAAAATCAGAAAGGAAAGTGGTGACATAACAACTGAAACTGAGGAAATTCAAGAAATCATCAGATCCTACTACAAAAAATAATACTCCACAAAATTGGAAAATCTGGAGGAAATGGACGAATTCCTAGACAGATACAAGGTCCCAAAGTTAAACTAGGACCAAGTAAACCATCTAAATAACCCTATAACACCTAAAGAAATAGAAGAAGTCATCAAAAGCCTCCCAACCAAAAAAATCCCAAGTCCAGACAGGTTCAGTGCAGAATTTTATCAGACATTTATTGGGGATATAACACCAATACTCTCCAAACTATTCCAAAAGATAGAATCAGATGGAATATTACCTCATTTTTTTGAGGCTACAATAACCCTCGTACCTAAACCACACAAAGACCCTACAAGGAAAGAGAACTTCAGACCAATCTCACTTATGAACATTGATGCAAAAATACTCAACAAAATCCTTGCAAACTGGATCTAAGAACACATCAAAACGATCATTCATCATGACCAAGTAGGCTTCATCCCTGGGATGCAGGGATGGTTTAATATAAGGAAATCCATCAATGAAATCCACCATATAAACAAACTCAAAGAACAAAACCACATGGTCATCTCACTAGATGCTGAGAAAACATTTGACAAATTTCAACACCCCTTCATGTTAAAAGTCCTGGAAAGAATAGGAATCCAAGGTCCATACTTAAACATAATAAAAGCAATATACAGCAAACCAACAGCCAACATCAAACTTAATGGTGGGAAACTTGAAGCAATCCCACTAAAATCAGGGACTCGACAAGACTGCCCACTCTCCCCCTACCTATTCAACATAGTACTGTAAGTTATGGCTGGAGCAATTAGACAGCAAAAGGAGATCAAGGGGATACAATTCGGAAAGGAAGAGATAATAATATCACTCTTTGCTGATGACATGATAGTGTACTTAAGTGACCCCAAAAATTCCACCAGAGAACTCTTACAGCTGATAAAAAGTTCAGCAAAGTGGCTGGATACAAAATTAACTCAAACAAATCAGTAGCCTTCCTATACTCAAAGGACAAACATGTGGAGAAAGAAATTAGGGAAAAGATACCCTTCACAATCGTCACAAAAACTATGAAATACCTTGGTTTGACTCTAACTAAGCAAGTGAAGGACCTGTACGAAAAGAACTCCAAATCTCTAAAGAAGGAAATTGAGGAGGATCTCAGATAATGGAAAGATCTCCCTTGCTCATGGATTGGTAAGATCAACATTTTAACAATGGCCATCCTATCAAAAGCAATCTACAGATTCAACACAATACCCATCAAAATTCCATCACAGTTCTTCATGGAATTGGAAAGATCAATGTGCAATATCATATGGAACAACAAAAGACCCAGAATAGCGAAATCCATCCTCAACAACAAGAAAACATCTGCGGAAATCACTATTTCAGACCTCAAGCTATATTACAAGGCAATTGTGCTGAAAACTGCATGGTACTGGTAAAGAAATAAGCATGTTTATCAATGGAATAGAATAGAAGATCCAGAAATGAGCCCTCATGTATATGGTCACCTGATTTTTGACAAAGGAGCCGTAAACATTCAATGGAAAAAAGACAGCCTATTCAACAAATGGTGCTGGTCCAACTGGCACTCAACATGCAAAAGAATGAAAATAGACCCTTTCTTATCTCCTTGTACAAAGCTCAAGTGTAAGTGGATCAAAGATCTCCACATTAAACCAGATACACTGAAACTATTAGGTGAGAAAGTAGAGAAAACTTTAGAACATATAGGCACAGGAGAAAATTTTCTGAACAAAACACCAATGGCTCAAGCTCTAAGGTCAAAGATTAACAAATGGGACTTAATGAGATTGCAAAGTTTCTGTAAGGTGAAGGACATCGTCAGGAAAACAAAACGGCAGCCAACAGAATGGAAAAAGATATTTACCAACTCCACATCAGATCAAGGCCTAATATTTAAGGTATACAAAGTACTCAAAAAGCTAGACACCAGAGAATCAAATAACCCTATTAAAAATGGGGTACAGAACTAAACAAAACATTCTCATTTGAGGAATATCGAATGGCTGAGAAATATCTGAGGAAGTGCTCTACATCCTTAGCCATCAGGGAAATGCAAATCAAAACAACCCTGAGATTCCACCTCACATCAGTCAGATTGCCAAGATCCAAAACTCAGAGGACAACAGATGCTGGGAGGTTGGAGATAAAGAGGAACACTTCTCCACTGTTGGTGGGGTTGCAAACTAATACAACCATTCTGGAAATCAGTCTGGCGATACCTCAGAAAATTGGACATAATACTACCTGATGACCCAGCTATTCCACTTCTGGGCTATATACCCCAGAGACTCCTTAGTACACAACAAAGATTTATGCACCACAATGTTCATAGCAGCTCTATTTATAATAGCCAGAAGCTGGAAAGAACCCAGATACCTTTCAGAAGATGAATGGATACAAAAATTGTGGTATATTTACACAATGGAATACTACTCAGCCACCAGAAACAATGACTTGACCAAATTCTTAAGAAAATGGCTGCATCTAGAGAATATTATTCAGAGTGAGATAACACAGTCACAAAATAACAGACATAATATGCAGTCACTGATAGTGGGACGCTAACCCTCAGAGGCTAGCACTGCCCCAGAAACAACTCACAAACTGTAGGAAGTCCAAGAAATAAAGAAAACAAAACAAAACAAAAAAAAAATCTTTACACAACAAGAAAACTTTGACTATTTTCATGTTACATTTTGTTTTGCATGTACTTTGTGCTCATTGTAACTATTGGGTTTCTGATGCATACTGTCAAACCTTTAAAAAGATTAAGTACTGACTATTCATATAGATTTATGTAAAAATTATTTTAAAATCTGAAAAAAAAGTACTGACAAAAATGTATTGTATAATTTTACGCAAAAAATCCTTGAAATCTGTACATTTATCTTTGTTTTGTAAAATAAAGATGTTAAAATTAAAAAAAATGAAATAAAA
The DNA here is from genome assembly GCF_963924665.1 of Micromys minutus. Classification (NCBI taxonomy): domain Eukaryota; kingdom Metazoa; phylum Chordata; class Mammalia; order Rodentia; family Muridae; genus Micromys; species Micromys minutus. The sequence continues at coordinate 53,925,414 of NC_137976.1, forward strand.
TAAAACCAAAAAACAAGAAATTATTTCTTTTTTTTAAGGACAGGCTTCTTTGTGTAGTCCTGCTACATAAGAAATCAATACATCTTCCAGGCTGGCCTTGACTCAGAGATCTGCCTACCTCTGCCTCCTATGTGCTAGGATTAAAGCTTTCTGCCTGATTTTTGTTATGGAATTCTAATTTTCACAGTTTTCTTTACTATAGTCATTAACAATTGACATCTTTAAAAAATTCAAATGTACTTATAAATGCTTCAGACACTGAAATTACTATGCCAGCCATATGATACATTTCCCCAGAGAAAAACACTCTTTCATGTGTTACAGAGATGAAGGATGGTGTTACCAGAAGAGAACTTATACAATCAGATATTCACGGAAGAATATACTCTATAAGAGGCCTCACACTTTTTCAGTTCCTATATTCGGTGAGTCTCTTTGGCAGTAATTTCCTCCTGGTCCTCCCCACTGTTCTTGCAATGTTTATTCTTTATTTATGGGCATTAGCTAATAATATCAGAAGTGTAGACATGATGTGGATATCTAGTGCTACAATCTTAAGTGTACGAAAGAAACAAATAACAAATTAAATGGAGTTTTATAAGCACTGCTATTACACAGAGAGCCAGTTGTTCTTTCCCAGTGCAAGATCTAACATTTCTAAACAGGAGCCCATTCTGATTCCTTGATTAATAGGCACCACCAGACAGAGCTTCCCAGAGAACATAGTCTATTTTTTCCCTAGGTTTGCATTTACTGGAGTGCTCACACAATCAGGCATATCTTCATAATGGATGGCTACAACCTTACTGTCCTACAAATAGGTAATTAGGGCCTGGGGATGAGTCATGGCCTCTGCACTGCTGACGAGACCTGTTTCTGTGGTTTTGGAATGGATTGTAGTGGATTTTATTTTCTTAGAGAAACATTTTTTGTATAAAGTTTACTCCAATCATGATAGTTCAGATGAATGAAAGGAATAAAGATCATGAAGTGTGCTGGTAATTTGAGCAGAGGACGCCTATCTCGGGAAACACATTGCAAAGAAAAAAAGAGTTCACAAGGCACTTTCCATTTTTTTTCTTTGATTGCAAACAGATTTTTTTCTTACATAATATATCCTGATTATTATTTCCCATTTCCCTAATCCTTGCAGTTCTTCCTCACCCTCTGTTTTAGCTGGATCCTGTTGCTCCTTTAGATCTTATTACTAAACAAGCAGGCTTCTAAGTGGAGATAATAATAGAATAATAGAATACATATACTATACATATATATCACATTAGAATCAAGAATAAAAAAACAAAAAAAAAAATCAAAGCAAACAAACGAGAAAGATAAAAGCCTAAGAGAAGCTATAAGAAACAGAGACTCACTCTTTCACACTCTAAGAAATCTCATATATTCCCTAAAGCTATGATATATACAAAGAACTTGGTATAGATCCATGCACACGCTGCACATATTGAGTCAGTCTCTGCAGTTCATCTGATCTTTTCATCGTGGTGATTTAGAAGTCGTTGTTTTCTTGTATTCTACACCCTCTGGCTCTTATACTCTTTTGGTCGCCTCTTCCATGGGGTTCTTGAGCCCTGAGAGGAGAGGTTAATGAAAAAAAATCCTTTTGAGGGCTGAGTATTTCAAAGTCCCACCCTTTGCATAATGTCTTGTTGTGGGTTCTGTATTTGTTCCCATCTGCTGAAGGAGGTAGTTTATTTGATGGTAGCCAAACAAGGCTCAGATCTAGAGTATAAAATAATTCAATTTGGAGTCATTTTTTGCTACCTTTGTTTTCCAGACCAGTGATTTTCGGTTTTACCATAGATCCCTGTCAGGTTCTCGGTCACCCAGGTAATGTCAGATTCCAGCAAGTTCTATCTGATTGACTAGGACTTAAGGCAAATCAGGTGCTTGTTCGTGGTTCCCACTGTCTATATGCTACCATTGCCCTAGCACATCCTACAAGCAGAGTAACTTCCAGTACTAAAGAAGCTAACACATAGGGTGTCAGCTCTCAAAAGGCATCAGCTTGACTTTTCCATGTTCCGTGAGTTGTGTGGGTGTTGTCTTCAGCAATGAGGCCTTGCTTTCACTTGTGAACATTATCCTGTTTTCTTGGCAATGGCCTGGGTTCTTTGGGGATTCCCATGTGTCCTAGCCATTTGTTCTACTGCTGTAAAGAGATACTCTGTTGAACACAGCTCTTAGAAAATAAAGCATTTAATTATGGGCTTGATTCCAATTTCAGAGGTTTAGTATATTATCATCATTGCAGGGAACAGGATAGTGCCCACGCTGCTGGAATAGTTGCTGAGAGCTACATATTAATCTGCAGGTTAAGAAACACCAAACTTGCATTGGGCTTTTGAAACCTCAATTCACAACCCTGATGACACACTTCTCCCAACAAAGCCACTTTAAAATAGCGCCAGTCACATACCAAGTACTCCCTGGAAACTAAGTATTTTAATATATGAGCCTATCCAGCTTGTTCTTATTTACACCTGTCCTGGACAGTCAAAACCCAGAAGCTAATTAGCTTAGAGACCTAGGATAGCATCAAACATAACTCATAAAAAATGTCAAGTAAATATTTCCTAATAATATTCTTCTATACTCATAGCCCAGAACCTGGAGCAATGATCATTAGAGAAGCTTCATCTAACCTCCAAAAGAAGCAGATATAGAGATACTAAGCATTAGACAGAGATCAGAAATCCAGAAGAGGTAGAAAAAGGGTTGTAGCAGCCAGAGGGGCAAAGGATACCACAAGATCATGGCCAACAGAATCGGCTAATCAAGGCTCATAGGGGTTCACAAAGACCGCAGCAATAATCAGAGAGTGTGTGTGTCTGAACCTGGTCTTGGGCATGTATGTGATGATGTTGTAGCTTGGTGTTCTTGTGGGACTCTTAACAGTGGAAGCAGGGGCTGTCCCCGACTCTTCTGGCTGCTTCTGGGAATCTCTTCCTTCTACTGATTTGACTCATTCAACCTTGATATGGGGGTTTGTGGCTAGACTTAATGTAACTTATTATGCCCTGTTTAATTGCTATCCATGGAGGATGGACCTGGGGGAGAGGGAAGGTGGGGACAATGGACTTGGAGGAGAGAAGGGAGGTTAAACTGTGATCAAGATGCAATATATGAGAAAAAATAAATAAAAATAAATAAACTAAAATATAAAGTAGTCTTTTCCGAGACTCATGGAAATCTCTTAATTGTATGTAACCTCTTATAAAATTAAAAGAGCTAACCTGATTACATACTTCCAAGATACATTGGTTATGCTAACTTGTTAGTGAGTTAGCTATTCCTGTATTTCGTTGTTATTCATCAAGAAAAAGAAAAATTTGAACCAAAGTTATCAAAAGTTTTTGACATTTCGTATTCTGTTTTATTTAAAGAATATTTTATTTGGCATATAGAAGTGGCTGAATAAAAATGAATTGCATGGAAAGTAATGATAAAAGAAAAAAGCATATTCTATTAATCCCTTTAAGCTGTCTAGAGAAAAGATTATTTCACACTCTGTGACTCAGTATATCCTCAGAGTGAAAACCCTAAATTCCTGAAGTTCTTTCTCCAGTTGAGAAGAAAGTAAGCCTTTGCAGTTCAAATACAAATTAGAAGGTAGACAATCTCACTCACAGTTATACGGGCTATTTTTTTATTTTTAACAAAAACATATTATGCAGGCAAGGACTCATGTAGGTGACAGCAATAGCTCAGCTTCCCATTATAAGATTCAAAGTGAAGGAGTTACCTACCAGGTTTAGATCTAAAGACTTAGGACTGAAGAAATGTCTCAGCAGTGAATGCTGCTCTTCCAGAGGACTTGAGTTAAGTATTCAGTACCCATATCTGGCTGCTCACAACAGCCTGCTACTTCAGTCCCAGCAAAACTCCAACATCAGGGTTTCTAAAACCCCATTTTAGCTTCTGAAAGCACACACAGCCACACCCTCTGTTACATTAATAAACAATATAATAAATATTTACATAATAATAATAATAATAATAATAATAATAATAATAATCTAAGTGAACTACTCTTAGAAATGAGGTAATCAATTAAGCTATGGCATCCAGATTTTTCATGTCGGGTGTATTCTGAGCACTGAGCAATGTTGAATTTTATTTTTATTTCATTCTGCATTAAATGGCTTATCTGAAAGGAAGACATTTGACTAGCATATACTGTAAACTCTAGAAAAACAAAGCAATGGGGTAAGGCTTTACAGTTCTAGTAGAGGTACTTTAAATGAAAGTAGATCTTACTGGCTAAGGGAAAAATAATAAAGTGAAAGAATACACATGTAGCTGCAGAGAGCTTTATGAAAATGAGTCTTTAGAGGTACATCTAAAAGATTAGCACCATGAAAGAAAATAGGTAAGAGAATTAATTTGATCCTCTTGGAACACTAGCCTTTCTTCTATGATATGATGCATAGATGCATATCTGTGTGTTTCAAAAACAAGTTTGAATAAAAGTTTTAGGGGAGACCACAATAATTCTTTTTCTGAAATTAGAGAACTCATCATCTGCAGTGAAAAAGATGAGACCCATTGGGCAGAAAATTCCAGGGAATGTTTGTTTTTCTTGTGGGTTTTTCTTTTTGAATTTACTAAATTCAATCATTCTTTAATAAAATGGCTGAAGGAACTGAGGTTCATGTGGAATGCTCCAGTATGAAAAAACAATCCATTCATAATCAAGAGCCCAGTTAGCCACTTACCTCTTAATCACTCACAATATAGCCAGTGAATGTTAAATATATTTACTTGGTTTTGCTCATTTTCGACATAGTCTACAAAAGACATGATAAAAGAGATACATACTTTGATCCTTTGAGTATGTGAAACTTTGAGAATATGCTCATTTTTTATCATGATGGTCATTTTTTGAGATCTCCCATTTTGGACAAAGAAGTTACCAATACTTTGGAGTTGAAAACAAATTTCAACATTAACTGAAAACAGAATCCAAAATACATTGCCAGAAAAATCTATTTTCCACCTTTCTGGCACCAGTAGCTCAAGGCAAAGCCTGGACAAATTTATCCGAGACAAGACAAATAGATTATGCTACAAAAAGATGGACGATATAGTCTCTAAAGGATTAGCAGAAGCAAGCATATGTCAAATGTTCAGAGATCATCAGAATATGTTCTAGAAATAAAAGGGAAGAGATAAGAAATCTTGGAACACTTTGCTTCTTACCAGAAATGTTAAATTTAATCCTTTGAAACTACTGTATAATGTAATGTGTGTGAGAAAGAACAGACATTATGAACAAATGCTATAAATCTTTATACAGATCCTAAGAATCATATATAAAACAACTAACTGGTAATACTCTCATTTGTTACAATAAAGTATTCATCAGTGTTTTGACCATTATCTTTGTTTAATTTTTCAGAACCCTATCTCCTTTCATTTTGTAGGTCTAACTTTGTATTTTCACAAACTATTCCTCTTTTTCCTTGAGCCACAAACTTTAAGTAAATGCAATTTTACTCTCTGGTCTCAAGAAACTCTAGACTTACATGTCAAGAGTGGCATATCCAGGCCACATGCATCTTCTAATTGTTACTTGCATGATCAGGATAAGAGTGGCCACTCGTTAAGGATCATATCCACCTGGAGCCTTTGAGAGGCTGGTTGAATACTATATAATATAAACCTGGTAAGAAAATTCACTGAGTAAGGACAGAGATAATCTTGAACACACAATTATGCCTGAAGCCAGATATACTACTATGTTTTTATCAATAAATAATTTTTACTTACTTTGTTATTAATCAAAACTAGATGAGTTGAATTTTTGTAATTTGAGTCTGTAAGAGTCATGGCTAAAACTTGGTATGAGGCATACATAGGTTAACTGAATTGTAGCCATCTAAAATAATGCACTCAAATGAATTTTATGAAGCAAGAGACATGGCTTAGCAGTTATGAGTACATACTGCTCACACAGAGGTCCAACATTTTCCCAGCATCTATATCAGGTGACTCAAATCCACCTGTACTCCAACCACAATGTTTCAGATAGCCCCATTTGATTTTGACAGGACCCACACATAGGCACATACACATATACCCATAAACACATATATAGCTATATAAATAAAAATATGTATCTTATAATGTATTTTGTTTAAGCAAAATTATAATTAGCCACAAATAAATACATAATCAAATAAAAATGATCATATAATCACATCTAATAGCTGAAAAGCAGGATTCAATGTAGTATGTGAGAAAATAAATCGATAAAGTATTGCTAAAATAAATTAAAATTTTAATAAATAATACATATTTTATATCCTTGGGTTATATTTTTAATGTTATTAATATATCAATTACTTTTCAATTTATGGTTATATTTATTATACCACCAATCAAATGCTAAGCTTTTCCTTTAAACAAATTTTTTAAAAACATTATATAAATTCAAAGAGCTAAAATGCCTCTATTTATTATTTTAAATATGGAAGGGTTTGAAGAATTTATATAACTTGTTTTCAAGACTTCAAAAAATATAATAAGAAAGTTTGATAATTATATTAAATGTAGACATGTGGCTCAATAGAACAGGATAAAATTAAGATGTAGATGTCTAGTTTTACCAGTCTACTAGCTTTGGGTAATTGCACACCAGCAATTTGATGACTAAAGGTGAATCTTGCCAATAATGTATTAGAAGAAATATTTAACCATATGGAAAAATGAGCCAAGATACCTCACACTGTAGCAAAAGATAGTGGAAGTAGAAAGTAGTCTGAAATCTACATGATAAATGTACCTCACTTAAAGTATTTTGATTCTGGCAGGCATGGAAGCATAGGTCTTTAAGCATTTAGAAAGTAAACCATACATCTCTCTGAGTTCAAGGTCCTCTTGGTCTACATCGTAAGACCCTGCTAAAAATAAAATAAAATAATAATGATTGAATATTTTTATATGTACTCTGCTACTGAAATAATATGAACTGGATTAATGCAGTGACATAGACTAATTTGGGGTAGTCAGATCAGTATATTATCTTTATTGCTCCTCAAAGCTTTTCCATAGCATCAACATGAAAAGTTCAGCTGCATCATTTTAATCAAAAAATAAAGCTACTAAACATCCAGAAAATAATGAGAAAAAGACAGAAAATAGAAAAGGTGTCTCTCCCTGAGTGAGATAACCCAGTCACAAAAGAACAGACATAATATGCAGTCACTGATAGTGGGATGCTAACCCCAGAGGCTTGCACTCCCCCAGGAACAACTCACAGACTGTATGAAGTCCAAGAAATAAAGAAAACAAAAAAATATACATATATTTACAAACAAGAAGACTTTGACTATTTCCATGTTGCGTTTTGTTTTGCATGTACTTTACGCTTATTGTAACTATTGGGTTTTCAATGCATGCTGTCAGGCCCTTGAAAAAAATCAAGTATTGACTAAAAAAATATATTCACATGGTTTTATGTGAAAAATTATTTTAATGTCTGAAAAAACAGTACTGACAAAAAAGTATAATTTTAAGCAAAAAATGTTTAAAATCTGTACATTTATCTTTGTTTTGTAAAATAAAATTGTTTAAAAAACAACAACAACAACAAAAAAAAAAAAAAACAAAAAAAAAAAATACACTGACTTGGCCATCTGAAGAAATGGACAATAAAAGGTTACTAGGGAATGAAAAAAAAGAAAAAAAGAAAAGGTGTCTCTCAAACCTCAAGAATAGAAGGATTCCTTATATATGAAATAAATTTTAAAAACCATTTTATCCCCCTTTCCAAGTGAGATTCAAGCATCTTCACTTGACCCTTCCTTTTGAACCTCCTTGGGTAAAGTGCAGCATGGGTGTCCTGAATTTCATGGCTAATGTCTATTTAGTAAGTACATCCTATGCATGACATTTTTGAATCTGGGCTACCTCACTCAGGATGATAGTCTCAAGTACCATCTATTTCCCTGAAAAATTCATCATGTCTTTGCTTTTTAATAGGTGAGTGGTATTCCATTGTGTAGATCACCACAATATTTTAATTTTTAATTGCGGGACATCTAGGTTGTTTCCAGTTTCAGGCTTTTATGAATAAGGCTGCAATGAATGTAATTGAACACTGGGTTGGACAGGGGATTGACAGAAAATGGGAGAGAGTGTGGTTTTAAAATACAGGTGTGGGGAATTAGGCAAGATGGTCAGTTGGCATGAGAAGGAATGGAAGCCTGCAGGTGACTTGGGGGGACTTTATCTTAAGGATGTAATGAGGCTGAACTTACATGAAACTCACAGCAGCAGGATGTTGAAACTGAAAAGGCCACCTACTGCAGCCAGACAGGAACCACTCACACAACATTTGATCTGAAAATTATCATATCCACTTGAAATGTGGGAATGGAGGGTGGGATAGAGACTGAGGGAATGACCAAGCAACATCCTATCCAACTAGAGACCCTTCCCAAGGCAAGCACCAATCCCTGACACTATAAACGGTACACTGTTATGCTTGCTAACAGGAACATAGCATGACTGTCCTGTGAAAGGTTCGATCCAGCAGTTGACTCAGATGCAAAGTCCCATAGCCAAACAGTGGGTAGAACTTGGGGAATCTTAAGGAAGAGCTGTGGTTAGGATTGAAGGTCCCAAAATAGGAACTCCAGAGGAAGAACAAATGAGTCAAAATACCTGGATGGTTTGGGGCTCTTAGAGACTGTATCACCAACCAAAGAGCTCACGTGGGCTGGACCTAAGCTGCCCACACATATATAACAGATACACAGCTTAGTCTTTCTGTGGGTCCTGAACAATTAGAACTATGGCTATACCTGTCTGCAGATACCTTCTTCTAACTAGGCTATGTTATGTTGCCTTAGTGGAGTATGCCTAAAGAGAGTATGAAACATGATGTGCCAAGGTGAGAGGAAACCCACGGGGGCCTCCACTCTCACAGAGGAAAAGGGGAAGAGGTATCTGGGAGGAACTGTGAAAGGTGGGTATGGAGGGCAGGCCAAAGATTGGGATATAAAGATATAAAGTGAATAAGTAATATTTTAAAAAATCTTAAAATAAAATAAAATACAAAATAAAAACATTAAAATAAAAAATTGAATTGCTCAAAATATAAAATACCTGCTTCTAAAGGACATAACTAGCTAAATGTAAGCACGTTCAGAAAGGAAAAGTGTTTAATCATCCTCACCCAGCACACATTGGAATGTCTTCTCCTATAGCTCTAGAAGTAGGTTTTTCCTTTTCAGTTTACACAGCTTTTACTACTCAACATTTTAGAAATAATTACAGTATTATAATATTCTGCATAAAACCTATATTTTTCTGAATATTAAGACTAATCTTTCCATATACTTTGTCATATATCTATTAATAGTTTTAAACTTGAAGAATTCCCATTAGTGCTGTTTGACAGGAATATATACTGATGTCAGTGTTCTTAATTTGTGTCTAGGAAAGTAGCTGATTAATATCATTATGACTACCACTTACTATTATTATATCATATAATATACTCATTTAGGTATTTGGTGTTGGTGGTGTTTTTTGTGGTTTTAAGATTTTGTTCTTTTTTTTTATTTTTTTTGTTTGTTTGTTTGTTTGTTTGTTTTTGCTTCTCTACTTCCTCTGGCTTGCAAGGTTATTTCTGAGAAAATCATAGTAGGATTAGAACTATTCTCCTGTGTTTATGATAGTATTACCTTTCTTTACAGTTGTGACTTGAAAATGCAATATTTATATTTTTTAATGTGATTTCTTTATCCTAGGTATTTCCTTTGAGCTGGATGACTCTCCAGATTTTCATTTTGTTCCTAGATGACTTTGTTCAAATATTTTCAAAACTACGTGTCCCTTGTTCAACTCTTATCTTTTTACTTTCTCTTCTCTTTCTGCCACTCTTATAATGGCAAGGGGATTCAATGATGTTATCTCTGGGACACAGAATCCTTCTTCAAAAGAAACGCTTTTGGTGCTAATTCTGTTCCCTCTGCATAGAATGCCCTGAGTCCAGGTCTCTAGAATTGAGGGTGCTTTTGAATCTTTCTGTCACCTTATTTTCACTGTCATTGCTACAATTATGTGAACAAATACATGGGATGAAACTTTGTAATTCTTTGATACTGTGGGTTTCTTTACACTTTTCCTTAGAACAGTTGTCATAATTATAATTAATTAATTGAAAAATTAGTAACTCTGTACCTATATTTCTCACTATAGAAAGAATATCACAAGAGTAGGGAAATAACAGTATTATCCATGATATTAACGCTACTTTTTAAAATTATACTTAAAATAACATTGTAGGAAATAGAATCAAAATATAGCATCTACAATAGGAAATTTATCATCACAATGATCCATATTTTAGAAAAACAAAATAAAAAGATTGCCAAATCCAGGTATTTTCTAAAAATATTACTTTACCAATAGCAGAAAACCAAATAAATTTTAACTCATTTAAAATGATTCTCTGAGCATGTAAACTTCTGAGCAAGAAGAATGATCATTTAAACCTAACAGAAACAAATAGTGTTCCTTAGTAAACTAAAAACAGAGCATGCAGAGAGAATAGTGTCCACATCAGGACAGAATTCTTCTCTTTGCCCTAACATGTTGTACAATCTTCACATAATAGGATGTGTTAAATAAGAATTTTTTCTTCCTATTGAACCCTAATTGAGAATATTAAGCAATAATCTAGGTGTTAGACATATTCACAGGATTTTATATTATATAACAAATAATATTCTGTGGCTCCATTCCTAACATCCAGCCTATATATAAGAAAATGCCAAAACCTAAGAGAAAAGAAGTTTCCAATCCAACCTGGTTCTTTATTAGGGATTTTTTTTCTGTGCATTTCTTCTCTCAAGTCAAATACAGTATCAGAAACATTAATAATAATTGAAATGTTGGCCTCAAGGGAACCTAACATATGACCTTCTTTGTGAAATCCATTAAGCTGATGAAACCTGTAAACCTCTTTCATATGGTAATTTACAGTTTGCTTATATAAAAACAAATGTTTTTTTCATAAAAACTCTCTGATATGAATGGAGAGCAATGCATTGATTACTTAAATACCTGTCCCTGATTTAATTAACAAAGGTAGATATTTACGTGTGTGTGTCTCTAGAGCAGGAAATGTTAAAGAAATATATTCAAGATGACTTGGCTAACTGTTCAAGCAAAATTAATAATAACTACATAGAAAACTGAACTTAAACAATTACATTAGCTTCAGAAGAAGCCTAAGGACATCTTGGTCATGGTGATATTTCAAATCAGTAAGAAAAATAAATAGAATGACTTTTCCACTAAAAACTTAAAATGTAATTAGATAAAAACCACAGTACCAAGAATGTGTAATCACACTTTGAGTTATTGTCCGCTTAAAGTCTGTAGACCCATGAGGTTGCAGACTATTGTTATAGATTTGAATATACTCTAAAATTTGAGAATTATACCCTACTACCGAAGATTTTACATATAGAATCATATCATAGAACATTAAGAACTAAAGCTAGATTTAACCTGGAAGCACCATTCCAACTGGCTAGCTTTTATGGTGTCAAAGGGTACTACGTATAGTACTAAGGGAAAAGTAACCACCAGTCTTACACACTGACAAACCACATGAACTACAATGACTACTCTAGTGAGATATGCTCACTAGTAAAGAAGCAACACCACTCTTTGATTGGATTTAAGGAAAAACTCATGAGATAAAACTCATAGTTGGTACCATTATCAGGGCCAAGAGTATGGATAAACATGTCACAAGCCTAGGCAAAAGTCTACTAATAAACTATGTTGCCAAAGGAACATAATTTTAAACTCTTTCCTGAAGTCATCATTAAATGCATATATTAGTGCATCTCTCATTTCTCATAGTAGAGACTTTGGAAGTAGATAACAGTTATACCGAGACACAACTGGCCAATGAAGAAAGCATAAAGAAAATTCAGATTACTCAGTCCTAAGTTGTTATTTGTACCACACTACTTCATTCAAGGCACCAAGATCTTCATGGGAGTGAGGACACAATGATTCTAAGAATCAGAATTAATGAATGACTATAAGAAAACTGTTTTCCAGACACAGCAGGGTGGTAGTTCAAATGAACCCATAGCAGTTGCATATGTGTCCATAAGACCTCGGCAAGCTTAGTCAATCTTATTCTCTGACTTTTTTTGGTTTTTGAGACAAAGTATCTGTGAGATGCAGACTATGCTTGAGCATGTGCTCCTATCGCATGGCTCTTCCAAGTCACTGGAATCACAGGTGTGAGCCACCATGGTAGATGAGTTAGAAGGATTTTAAAACTCCATATGGAGAGAGGGTAGACATGGCAGAAAGAAAAGAAGGACAGAAATAAAGAAGGATGAAAAACTGACATGAAGAGAAACTAAGAACATGATGCTAAAATAAGGAATGGAAGCAACCCATGGTGCTAACAAAACCATATGTTTGACTGCAAGGTCTAATTTTTTAACAGCAGCTAGAAGAAGCTGAATGTGGTAGACATGTACATTGGAATGAGATCTCAGTCAGTTTCATAGATTCTGAGTCATAACATCCTGAGTGAAAAACATTCGTGTTCTGAGTGGTTCCTACTTCCCTGGTATCATGAGGATAGATGACAGACAGAATGGAGATAATTCCAAATTAATTCTGTGAGTCAGCCACAGCCTAAGAAACCAGGATTCATGGAGCCTTTAATTTCACAAGCAGGCACTAGCAAACTTTCATAGACTTTGTCTTTGAAGAAGACATCTTTCCTAACCACTAAGGATGTTATATTGTCTTTTTCCCAGAAAATATCCTATTTCTAGCTTTCAGAAATATTTGTTATAGAAACAAAACATGAAAGTCGGGAACAGATAGTCTGGTACAGAGCCGTGTATGTCTGGTTGCAGAAGATGAATAGAAATACAATATGAAGGGTTTTCTCCCACCAATATTCAGGAGCTAGAGATGACTGAATCTATCTGCCTTGTTTGAGACAGGTTATTCTGACAAATTCTCTAACCATGAAGTTAACATCAATATAGGAAATTGTCAATAAGAAAATCATGCCCATTGGTCCAGGTAAGAATCACAGAACAAATTTGTCCAAATTGACTGACAGATGAATAAAAATCGGTCCTCATGAAAAATGTTCAGCCCTAATTATATTACATGGAGACAAGACAAACTGATGTAAACTCTAAAAGTTAGGCTATAAATTAGGGCAAGGTAACTGGAATTAGTGGAGAAAAGGGAGCCAGGTCAGGATAAAATATGAGCATCTAATATGGAGATATAAATGGAGCTAATTTACAAGCTCCCACAGCAGTTTGTGCTCCAACTACCAGTGAGTAGTTGCTCCAGTTTCACAATATCCACATCAGTGGGGGATACAATCAGGGTACTGAGTATAACTATTGTTACCATATCTGGACTGTACCAGTTTCCTACATGCTGGGTCTTACATTCTTTAAACACATATAGAAACACACACACACACACACACACACACACACACACATCACTAGTAAATATATGAGTATGTAAATTTATAAATACAATCTATTACATCTACTTAGCATTACTCGTATATATTGAATAACTTAGTAGAGGTTCATTCCTAGGAGACATAATAAATTGCCTTATAACAGTTACTGAATATCTGTAGATCTTCATCTAAGGGTGATGCTATATAAGATTTCCTCCATTAATGTTGACACTTAAACTTGTATTGCTGATGTATTGAAGTTTGTAAATGTTAAAAAAGAATATAAATCTAATATAAAAGAAGGAATATGTAGAACATTTAATTACTAAGGCAGAAGTATTCATGATAAAATTAAAACAAAAGCTTTCAACTTGATGACTTTATAATGAACTTGTGAAGTGTTGCTAAAATAATATTTTAAAAAATTAAAGAACTTGAGAAGGAACATGTTGGAAGTTGGCACACTCCAGATATGATAACAATGATTAGACTAGGTTCCCTGGCTGTAGCACTGTATTGTATATATTTAAAACATTTCTAAGAAAGCAAATGGTATATATTTGTCGAATACCATTAAAAGTAAAATAAGCTTTAATAATAAGCAGTCACTGATAATTGGATACTAGCCCCAGAAAACTCTGAATACTCAAGAAGCAACTCACAAACCATATAAATCTCAAAAACAAAAACAAAAACAAAAACAAAAAACAAAAGCAAAAAGGAAAGGCCAAAAAGTAGCCTCAGTCCATCTTAGAAAAAAAAAGTAAGTGTATAGCACCCTCTCAGAGTGGGGTCCACCTAGACCTTAAATCATTAATAACTCAAGAGCTAAAAATATAGCCATGTGGCAATTCTTGGTATTTAAAAATCATTATGTTTAATCTTTACACACCATAAAAACATTGACTATTTCCATGTTATATTTTGTTTCACGTGTAATTTATGTTCATTGTAACTAGTAATATTTCAATGAACACTATCAAATCTTTAAAAATCAAGTACTGACACAATATATTCATATAGTTTTATGCAAAAATGCATTTAAAAAATCTACACATGTATCTCTGTTTTGTTAAAATAAAGTTGTAACAAAACTCAGCTTTAACAGAAGGAAAATTAAAACCTGTATAAATAATGTTTAAGTTAGGATGGTATAACTAAGTAAGTATTTGCCATAATAAGAAAAATAAACCCTGACCTCAAGCTATATTACAAGGCAATTGTGCTGAAAACTGCATGGTACTGGCACAGAAATTGGCATGTGTATCAATGGAATAGAATAGAAGATTCAGAAATGAGCCCTCACATATGTGGTAACCTAATTTTTGACAAAAGAACTGTAAACATTCAATGGAAAAAGGACAGCCTATTCAACAAATGGTGTTGATCCAACTGGCACTCAGCATGCAGAATGAAAACAGACCCATTCTTATCTCTTTGTACAAAGCTCAAGTGTAAGTGGATCAAAGATCTCCACATTAAACCAGATACACTGAAACTATTAGATGAGAAAGTAGGGAAAACCTTAGAACATATAGGCACAGGAGAAAATTTTCTAAATAAAACACCAATGGTTCATGCTCTAAGGTCAAAGATTGACAAATGGGACTTAATGGGATTACAAAGTTTCTGTAAGGCTAATGACAGCCAAGAAAACAAAACGGCAGCCAACAGAGTGGAAAAAGATCTTTACCAACCCCACATCAGATAGAGGCCTAATACCCAAGGTATACAAAAAACTCAAAAAGCTAGACACCAGAGAATCAAACAACCCTATTAAAAATGGGGTACAGAGCTAAACAAAACGTTCTAAATTGAGGAATTTGGAATGGCTGAGAAACATCTAAGGAAGTGCTCCACATTTTTAGCCATCAGGGAAATGCAAATCAAAACAATCCTGAGAAGTTGAAAACAACCTCACACTAGTCAGATTAGCCAAGAACCAAAACTCGGATGACAGCAGATTCTGGTGAGGATGTGGAGAAAGAGGAACACTTCTCCACCGTTGGTGGGGTTGTAAACTGATACAACCACTCTGGAAATCAGTCTGGCAATTCCTCAGAAAATTGGACTTAGTACTACCTGAAGATCCAGCTATTCCACATCTGGGTATATACCCCAGGGACACTCCAACATACACCAAAGATACATGCACCACAACGTTCATAACAGCTTTATTTATAATAGCCAGAAGCTAGAAAAGACCCAGATGTCCTCCAGTATATGAATGGATACAAAAATTGTGGTACATTTACACAATGGAGTACTACTCAGCTATCAGAAACAATGACTTAACCAAATTCTTAATAAAATGGTTGCATCTAGAGAATACCATCCTGAGTGTGATAACCCAGTCACAAAAGAACAGACATAATATACAGTCACTGATAATGGGATGCTAACCCCAGAAAGCTCTGAACACCCCAGAAACAACTCACAGAATGTGTGAAGTTCAAGGAAAAAGAAAAGAAAAAGCCATATGCTCAATCCTTACACACCAAGAAAATTTTGAGTAATTCTGGGTTACATGCTGTTTTACATGTGATTTATGCTCATTGTAATTAAAGACCTTAATGCACACTATCAAACCTTTGAAAAGAAAAAAAGCCAAGCACTTACAAAAATGCATTCGTATACTTTTATGAAAAATGCTTAAAATTTGTTCATTTATCTTTGTTTTTTAAAATAAAGTTGTTCAAAAATAAATAAATAAATAAATAAAATGAAAACCATGTAAGCAATAGGAAAAAAAAGAAAAAAAAATATAATTCTCTTGAGATTCAATGGAAAATGAATTAATGTATTCAACCAAATATAGCATAGCTATGGTTTACAGCATAACACTTGAGAAGTTACTTTATATTATAGGGTGGGATATAAAAATATTGGTGGTTTATCAGTATAGAATGTAAGCTTTAAAGGCACACTATTAGAAATTTTTGTTTGTGTATTTTCAATGGTAATTACAGCACTAATGAGAATATTTTTTAGAGTTTGTAAGTCTGTGACATTTTCTGCGTAAATCTGCAATTTTTACTCCACTTTAATGTGTCAGACAGTGATTCAATCATTATGAAATTATCCCCATAGCATCAAGCTTGGTGTATATTATCAACCATTGACCTAAGGAGGATAAAATTGCCTTTGAGTAATGAATTATTATTTCTTAGCATCTTATTTGTTTGTATTACGGTCCATCATTCAGTGTGATTTCGTTATAGTCTCCTTAATGTAACAATGAAGGTGACTACTGATCCACCTACCCTGGGCTACTTAGTCATCCTGTGGCTCTGTAAATGGCTCACTCTGATGTTTCTGACAATTTCCTCAGTTTTGAGTATTGGAAAGATACTTTATAGTGTATCTCTTTAAGTGTAATTTCTCTTATATTTCCTTTTTGATCAACTAGGGTGTTACATTTTGCTGCAGGACACAAGTAAGATGTTATTACCATTGGATTCATGAGAAGGATTCATGATATCACTGTTGAGGTAAACCTTGATCAACAAATTTATGGACATGTTTTCTAAATGTATTCATGGCAAACCATTTCTTATATTATTTCATACTATATTCTTTTTAAAAACAATGTTACTTGTACAGATAATATTTAACAGCACATTTTTCAAATTCTGTCTTAATTTATAAAATCATCATTTGTCATTTTTTGAACATATAAAAATATAAGATAGTACAATGATTATAAATTTAATGAATCCTTAGTCAAGGCAACAGACACTGTCAAGAGGACAAAACGACAACCATCAAATTGGAAAAAGACCATTACTAAACCTACATCTGATAGAGGTGCCATATCCAATATATACAAGAACTCAAGAAGTTAGACTTTAGAGAATCAAATAACCCTATTAAAAATAGGTTATATAACTACACAAAGCAAGGGAAAGATCTGTATGACAGGAACTTCAAGTCTTTGAACAAAGGAATCAAAAAAGATGTCAGAAGATGGAAAGATCTACCATCCTCATGGAGTGGCAGGATTAATATAGTAAAAATTGTCATTTTCCCCAAAGCAATCTACAATTTTAAGGCAAACCACACCAAAATTCCAACTCAATGCTTCAAAGTGTTAGAGAACAGTTCTCAAATTCACTTGGAATAACCAAAACACAGAATAGTGAAAACTATTCTCAATAATAAATGAACTTCTGGGGAAATCACCATCCCTGACCTCAAGCTGTACTACAGAGCAATAGTGATTAAAATCTGTGTGTATTGGTACATAGATAGATATGTAGATCAATGGACTTGACTTGAAGTCCCAAAAATGAACTCACATACCTATGGTTCATTGTTCTTTGACAAAGAAGGTAAAAACCATCCAGTGAAAAAAAGACAGCATTTTTTCTTTTTATTTTTCTTTAAACATTTTTATTGGATATTCTCTGTATTTACAATTCAGGTGTCATCCCCTATCCACCAATCCCATCTCCACTCCTCTACCCTTTGCATCCATGAAGATGCGCTCTCTCCCAACCTTCCTCTCCTACCTCAGCATTCCCCTACATTGTGAAAATGACCTTTTGATGGACGAAAATCCTCTCCTCTTATTGATGCCAGAGAATGCCATCCTCTGCTTCATATGCACCTGGAACCATGGGTCTCTCTGTCACAACTCATTGGTTGGTGTTTTATTACCTGGGAGTTGTGAGGTTGGTTAGTTGTTAATTTTGTTCTTCTCATGGGGCTGCAGACCCTTTCAGTTTCTCCAGTCTTTTCTCTAGCTCCTTCATTGATGTCTCTATTTTTAGTCCAATGATTAACTGCAAGCATCCTCTTCTGTATCAGTATGGCTCTGGCAGAGCTACTGTGCAGGTATTGTATCAGATTCCTGCCAGGGAGCATTACTTGGCATCAGCAATAGTGCTTGGGTTTAGTAGCTTCATATGGGATGGATCCCCAAGTGAGGTTGTCTTTGTATCATCTTTTCTCCAATCCCTGCTCCTTTATTTGTCCCATTATTTCCTCCCATTTCAACAAATAGTGCGGCATGTACAAGAATGCAAAAGATTCATTGTGTTATATCCTGTAAATAGCTCAAGTCCAAGTGGCTCAATGACTTCTACATAAAACTAGATACATTGAATCTAATAGAAGAGAAAGCAGGAAAAATCATCGATTACATGGACATGGGGTAAATATGTCTGTACAGGACACCAGTGGCTTGTGCTCTAAAATCAAGAATTGACAAATGGGAGGTCATAAAATTGCAAAGTTTCTGTAAGGCAAAGGACATAGTCAATAGGACAAAACAACAACCAACATATTGGAAAAAGATTTCTACCAGTCTTACATCTGATAGAGGGCTAATATCCAATATATACAAAGAATTCAAGATGTTAGATATCAGGGAATCAAATACTCTTATTAAAAATGGGGAACGGAGCTAAACTGAGAATTCTTCACTAAAGAATACTGAATGACTGAGAAGCACCTAAACATCCTCAACATCCTTATTCATCAGGGAAATGAAAATCAAAACAACTCTGAGATTCCACCTCACACCAGTCAAAATTACTAATATAAAAATTCAGGTGAGAGCAGGTGCTCATGAGGATGTGGAGAAAGAATACTTCCCCGTTGCTAGTGGGATTGCAAGCTGGTATAACCATTCAGGAAATCAGTCCGGTGCTTCCTCAGAAAATTGGACATAGTATTACTTACCATTCATCCCATCGACACCACTCATGGGCAAATAACCAAAAGATATTCTAACATATAGCAAGAACACATGCTCCACCGTGTTCACAGAAGCCAATTTCACAATAACCAAAAACTAGAAATAACCCAGATGTCCCTCATCATAGTAATGGATGATGAAATTATGGTACATTTACACAATGAAAGACTACTCAGCTATTAAAATCAATGACTTCATGAAATTCATGTGCAAACTGATGGATCTAGAAAATATCCTGAGTCACAAACTGATAATTCAGTCAAAAAAGAAAACACATAGTATGTACTCACAGATATGTGGATTTTAGGAATAGAGCTTAAAATACCCATGATGTAACTCACAGATCAAATGAAGCTCAAGAGGAAAGAAGACCAGAGTGGATGCTTCAGACCTACTTAGAAGGGGGTAAGAAGTAATCAAGAGAAGTAGAGGGAGGGGGGAACATGGGAGGGAGTCAGAAACGGAAAGGGAAAGATGAGCAAATGGTTGATGGGAATTGAACCTATGTTCTCTGAAAGAGCAGACCATGCTCTTCACCTCTGAGCCATCTCCCCAGGCAGATACTTTGATATCTTTCTGGCTACTTAAATTTTCTCCTAAAGTTTTCTTGTTTTTATCTTTTTCCCACTTTTCATTAAGATACTGCCCAGTGGTAAGAGTTTTGTCAGTTTTGTACCTTATCTGCCAAGTGTGTATGAATTATATTTATAATATTTATTTATACATTTATTTAGGGTAACTTTTTAATGATTTAAATCTACACAATGGTATATATTTTGTTTTATTTCTGTTTCTGCATTTTCTATTTTTATTGCTTTCACATTCATGAATTACTTGGAACATGATTCTTCATTTCACAGTAGGTAAATTGTTGCCATCTTTTATTATTCTATTTATTTTTAAGTGGAAGCTTTAATCCTCTGGGTTCATTTTTTCAGTCACCAAGGCAGTAGCTCTCAAATGTTAGTGTTTTTAAATAACCTGGATGATTTCCTAAAACCTGAGTTTTAAATTTCATCCCTAAAACTTTCTGAGGTTAACTTATGTTGCCAGGTATTATGATTCCTAAGTAGTGGTGAGGTGTTTTTGACCTTAATGGCTATGACTTCACCTAAAAAACTATAACCATAAAATGTCCAAACACAAAGTTTAAAATATATGGATTAAAAATTAAAGTTTTGATCCTAAGTGCAACTATGCTGATGTAACCCTTGCTGTCCATCTTCCTGTACATGTCTGAAACAATACATAATATATTTCTCTACTCTTTAAAAAGAAATAAAATGAAATATTATATATGTCTCCACTAACTCTCTACAAAGTAATGGTCCAGCTCATTACCTGGTCACATCCAGTTCTGTAGAAGATTGACTTTTCCAGCCACTATATCTACCCAACATGAAAAAAAAAAAATCCAGGTTCATGAAGAAGCAATTATATAGGCTAGGATGGTAGCTAACAAGAACTACTTCTGAGATCTGAATTTTTTGAGTTTTCAAAATCAAAAGGATATAAAACTAATGAACATGACCTATGAGGAAGAAAAGCTGGGGATGGACTTGATTCTGGGAAGAGTTCAGGAAGACCATTGATTTTGGAATTGCTACAGTGGAAAGATGATGATAAATTGATGAAAAGAGAAAGTGCCTCTGAGTCCAGAAAGAAAGGTGGACGTGGAAATGGCATCTGTATCTTAGAAAGTCAATCATTCAATAGGCAAGTATAAAACCTAGAAATATGGAAAATGGAAAAAACAGAGTGACCTAATATGTTAGCACCAAGCCAAAAAAAAAAAAAAAAAAAAAAAAAAAAAAAAAAAAAAGAGAGAGAGAGAGAGAGAGGGAGAGAGAGAGAAAAGGAAAAGCACAGAAGCAGAGTTGAATTATTTGATGAGTTTAACACCCAGATGGGAAACTTTTGAAGTTCTTCACATTCCCTGTTGAGGTCAGTGTAACCAGTGACCACTGGGGCTATGACTGAGCTTTAGGACTTCAGAGATCCATCTGCCTCTGCGTCCTGTGTGCTGGTATTAAAGATGTGTGCACTGTCCTGGCTACCGTGATACCTGAATCAAGACTTTGGTCTATAACTGGAGATATGAGACATATTTTCATGTAAAACTGATATTTTGGTATATGAAATTAGCTGTGGGACTTAGACCTTTAAAGAGACCCTGGTTCTCGGTCGAGACAAGTTGAAGCTCCAGGAACAAAAAGTGGGACAGCAGGAAGCTTCCTAGTCTCCTGAAAAATAGGAATCTTTGCATTGCCATAAGCACCACAGTGAGCAGCCCTTTGTCCATTGGTCATGCCCCAAGTCCCTCCTCTGCAGGTGAGGTAGGATCAGCCATGCCCCAAGTCCCTCCTCTGCAGGTAGATGTGACCACAGATTACATAAACTCCAGGCAGGAGCAGGACCACACCCTCAAATATGTAGACAAAGTTTTCCCAAGCCCTCAGGCCAAGCCAATAGGAAGTACTGGTGGTCAGATTCTGAACCATTTCAAAAACCATAGATAGATAGATAAATAGATAGATAGATAGATAGATAGATAGATAGATAGATAGATAGATGGATGGATGGATGGATGGATGGATGGATGGATGGATGGATGGATAGATAGATAGATAGATAGATAGATAGTAGATAGAGATGCTATAGATAGATGATAGCAATAGAGATAGAGATAAAATAGATATAAATAGATAGATATAGATGATATGGATATGGATATAGATGATATAGATATATATGACATAAATATAGATATAGATATAGATTAGATATAGATATAGATATTGATTAGATAGAGATAGAGATAGATATAGATATAGAGATAGAGATAGAGAAAGAGATAGCGATAAAGAGATAGAAATAAAGATATATAAATGTTTTGCTCGAGAGTAAACACATGTAAGAATCATTCCACTGCCTGTGAGCCTTTGTTCTAAAAGCTGATACCACCACCAACTGGAAAGAAATTCTCTTTCCCGAAGCTTCTTGTACCCCTCTCAGGTTCGGTTCAGCCAGGCCCAATGTCCCGTGGTAGTGGAGGGAACACAAGCAAGCCAAGCTGAGCAACAGAAGTGGCGAAACAGTTGGTATTTTCATTTTTGTTCACCTGAGCTCATGTGCCCAGCCCAGCCCAGCAGCAGAAACGGCGAAACTGGTCTCCCGGACCCAGCAGCAGAAGCAGCCATACCCTTTTTTCCCTTTTTCATTTACCTGAGCTCAGATGTGGCCAGAAAGACCCAGTGGCTTAGGAAACAGAGGTCACTCTCATCTCTAACCAGAGAGCTGTGTGGGACTTCTGGCTCAATGTCCCACAATAAGATATTCTTAAATAATTCTAGGGAAATGCAATGGGCAATTTGAGCTCTGGATTTTGAATTTGATGAGACAGACAGTCCAGAGCATAGACCAGATGTTGATGGGGACAAAGTCACATATACCTACCAAACACTCTATCATTCCAGCCTCATTCTTTATGCTCACCAAATGTGCTTGGCATTAAGACAACTCTACTTTTGATTTTCATGTTAAATATTTCTCCTTGTAAAAAATGCATTATCATTTTTCTGTTTTTTCATGCCTGAAACATAGCTTCCTTGTTTCAATTCTTGTCATTTGTCACAGTGGAATTAAAAGCATTCTCCTTCAGTGCCTGCCAACTACAACTGTCCTTCAATGTCTAAGCTTCTAGTCCCCCCCCCCCCTTTTTGAAACACACAGCATGGTAGAATTAAAGTAGGTGCTGCTGTGCTTGTATGTTGTCCAACATCTTGCTTTGTGCCTGAGAGTGCTATTTATTTTGGTGGGCACAGAACTTTCTAGAAGCGGTAGCACCCAAGGAGGGTCAGTAGGCAGCATGAAGAACAGCTGACAGCCTGGAATACCTCCCTCGCATTTCTGTAAAGAGATTTGACATTTACAAAGTACTACATGTTGCCTCTTTTTTTTTTTCACAGATCTCTAAGACTTCATAAAAATAAAAGGCTTAATTATTATTGCTTCACATTTGATATGCTTTTAAAAGTGTAAAATAAGCATTCTTGAGTAAGCCGAAAGAGACCTCAGCAGTTCAGCTAGGGGAGAACCATCTGTAAGCATGTCAGTGAAGAAATTATATGTGTCAGAGAATCCTTCCGTAGAAACTGTCCTGCCAATAATGGAACCGGGAATAGCTGCTCAGGGAAGATCTTTGTGTTCTGAAAAATCAATATACATCTTCCTAAAGTACTCTTAAGCCTAGCTCTGGTGGAATTTGGTAGCACTGATTCAATGTACATTTATTATCCTTTCATATTTTCAGATTTGAAAGCAAACTGAAGCACATCCTTAGATAAGCAAGAGAAACTCCGTTTAATAATAAAGAGCACCTTAAAGATTCAAGCAAATCCCCAAAGTTAATCTACCATCAGATCCTTTAAATTGCATATAAACCTGCATGCATTAATAAGAAATGACTTAGCTTTATTAATGCTGTTTTATTTTTAATTTTCCAGTCTAAATAAAGATTACCAAATGGGAAAAAAAATCTGTAAAAGTTCCTTCATACAGAATTCAGCTTAGTGCTCAGATTAACCAATCTTTTCTACAGTAAATAATTTAAATGGGGAGTAAGTTAATCAATAAAATGTAGATGGGCCTTGAGAGGCATTTTAAAGTGAAACTCAAGGACATTGCGATGCGAATTAGGTAGCATATCTATATCAGGGTCACATACAGAGTCTGAAAAGCTGCTAAATAAATCAGTGTTGGACTTTGTGGGTTAGGGAAGAAATGAGAGTAAGGACATGGGCAAGTAAAAGAGCCATTTCAAAAGAATATTTATCTACAGAGAATATTGCCACAAAGAGTTTATGTGAAACTAAGGTGACTTCATGGCCCTATGTCTCTTCCCCCACTGCCCTAATCAGGTTCCATCTGAATAGCTTTCACTGAAACAAGTGTCCAGTAGAAGTGATGAAAGTCAGTCAAAATCAACAGTTCCCAACGATAAAATGTCACATCATATGTTCCATGTACATTCATCAATTCTTCAGACATTGTGAAGTTCATAAACTTTAAAACATTTTAAGTATAGACTACATATAGATAGTGCATTAGGCAGCATTAATATAAAATATATTAATATATCTTGGCTCCATTTTTGCATAGACAGAACCCTCAGTACACTGGGCATGCTTTT